>NC_058133.1:150964279-150974432 GCF_016433145.1 Gracilinanus agilis | reverse complement strand
TTTCTCCCTTGATTTTTAGTATTTCTAATTTAGTTTTCATCTAGGGATTTTTAATTTGCTCGCTTTCTAATTTTTTGAGTTGCATGCCCAATTCATTAATCTCTGCCCTCCTTAATTTGTTAATATATGCACTCAAGGATATAAATTACCCCCTGAGGACTGCCTTGGCTGCATCCCACATAGTTTGGTATGATGTCTCATCATTGTCATTCTCTTCAATGAAATTGTTGACTGTTTCTATGATTTCTTCTTTGACTAGCTGGTTTTGGAGAATCATATTGTTTAATTTCCAATTGGTTTTTGACTTGCCTGTCCAGGTGCCCTTACTAATTATTATTTTTATTGCATTATGATCTGAGAAGGTTACATTTATTATATCTGCTCTTTTGCATTTGTTTGCAATGATTCTATGCCCTATTACATGGTCAATCTTTGTGAATGTACCATGTGCAGCTGAAAAGAAGGTGTATTCCTTTTTGTCCCTATTTATTTTTCTCCACATATCAATTAAATCTAATTTTTCTAGGACTTCATTCACCTCTCTTACCTCTTATATATTTTTTGGTTTGATTTATCTAGATCTGAAAGAGGAATATTTAGATCTCCCACTAGTATGGTTTTACTATCTATTTCCTTCTTGAGCTCTGCCAGTTTCTCCTTTATGAATTTGGATGCTATGCCACTTGGTGCATATATATTGAGCAGTGTTATTTCCTCATTGTTTATACTGCCTTTAATCAGGATGTAATGACCTTCCCTGTCTTTTTTAATCATATCTATTTTTACTTTGGCTGTGTCAGAAATCATAATAGCCACTCCTGCCTTCTTTTTCTCATTTGATGCCCAAAAGATTTTGCTCAAGCCCTTAACCTTAAACTTGTGTATGTCTACCCACCTCATATGTGTTTCTTGTAGACAACATATGGTAGGATTTTGGTTTCTAATCCACTCTGCTATTTGCTTCCGTTTTATGAGCGAGTTCATCCCATTCACATTCAGAGTTACAATTATCAGTTGTGCATTCACTGACATTTTTGTATCCTCCCCTGGACTCACTCCTTCTTCTTCCACTATTTTCTTTTAAACCAGTGGTTTGCTTTGAGCCCGTGTCCCTTATCCCCTCCCTTGATTAACTTCCCTTTCTACCCCCTCCCTTGTTATTCCCCGCTTTTTATTTTTAAAGGCCTAATGAATTCCCTCCCCCTTCTTCTCTCCTCCCTTTTTTGACCTCCCCACTCCCCTGCTCCCTTTGGTTTATTCCTTCTGACTTTCTCAGTAGGGTTAGATAGAGTTTTTTATCCCAATGGATAATATAGCTACTCTTCCCTCTCCGGGTTGATTACACTGAGAGTAAGGTTTAAATATTACCTCTTAATGCTCTCTTCCTCTCCTTCTTATAATAGTATTTATCCCCTCCCCTTCCCATGCCCTCTTTGTGTTTAATAGAATATCCTATTTTTCTTATTCACTCAAATTTCTCTTGGTGTCCCCTACTATTCACCCCCCTCTTTCCCACCCCCATGTCATCTTAGACCATTTAGTATTCTGTCCTCTCCCTATGAGTTATTCTTCTGATTGCTATAATAGTGAATATTATAATAGTGAATAGAGTTCACTACAGAGAATTGTACATAGCATTTCTCCACATAGGAATACAGATAATTAAATCTTATTTAAGCCCTTAAAGAGTCAAATTTAAAAAATTATGAGTTTTCTTTCTTTCCCCTCTGTTTCTTATTTACCTTTTCATGTTTCTCTTGATTTTTGTGGTTGAATATCAAACTTTCCATTTAGTCCTGGTCTCTTTTGTGCAAATACTTGGAAATCTTCAATTTTGTTGAATGCCCATACTTTCCCCTGGAAGTACAGAGTCAGTTTCCATGGGTAGTTGATCCATGGCTGAAGGCCCAGCTCTCTTGCCTTTCTGAATATCGTATTCCAAGCCTTGCAGTCTTTTAGCATGGAGGCTGCCAGATCCTGTGTGATCCTGATTGGTGCTCCTTGATATTTGAATTGTCTCTTTCTGGCTTCTTGTAAGGTTTTTTTTACTTGAAAGTTCTTGAATTTGGCTATTATATTCCTTGGTGTGGACTTTTCTGCGTCCAGTGTAGAGGGTGATCTATAGATCCTTTCAATGTCTATATTGCCCTCTTGTTGTAGAACTTCAGGGCAATTTTGCTGAATAATTTCTTTAAGTATGGAGTCCAAGTTTCTATTAATTTCTGCCTTTTCTGGAAGACCAATGATTCTCAAATTGTCTCTTCTAGACCGGTTTTCTTGGTCTATCACTTTCTCATTGAGATATTTCATGTTTCCTTCTATTCTATCAGTCTTTTGACTTTGTTTTATTTGTTCTTGTTGTCTTGAGAGATCACTGGCTTCTAATTGTTCAATTTTAGCCTTTAGGGACTGGTTTTCCTTTGCAATCTGGTCATTTCTGGTGTTCAATTTGCTCATCAGTTCATTTAATTTCTGAGCCTCACTTTCCAATTGCAAAATTATGCCTTTTAAACTGTTATTTTCTTGCCAGATCTCTTCCATCTTCTTCAAAATCTCAGTTTTGAACTCTTCCATAGTTTATGACCAGTTTTCATTGTTTTGGGAAGGACTGGATACTTGTTTGTCCTCCTCTGTTGTCTGGATTTTCTCTGTGTAAAAGTTGTCAAGTGTTCCAGAGTTTTTCTTGATAATCTTTTTCTTCTTCTGGGGTTCTCGGCTTGCCATTGTTAGCCCTGCCCCTTCTCAGCTTTGTCTTCACACTTAGGGTCTGTCTGTGCTGTCTGGGCTCTGGAGGGCTCAAATCTCCTTGTTCTTGGGGTTGAGCCTCCTGGTTGTCCCTAGTCTGCCCCTCTGCCCAAGGCTCCTTCAGCAGTCTCAGGGCCCTGCTTCCACAGCCTCATTCCTGTCTGCACAGGGTCCCCACTCGCGGTCCAAGCCTATACTCGTGATCTTTGTCCACGCTTAGGGCACTGCCTTCACCCACACCAGCGCTCAGGGAAGTCCGTGCGCGTTCTTTAGCTTCTTGGGGTCCTAGTTCTTGCTGCTCTCAGGAACAAGCCCTGGAGCTGCCAGTGATTTACTGGGTACGCCAATCCTACTTTCACTCTTGTGCGTTGGCCTCTGGGCTGTCCGTGGTGTAGGGGTGGGGGAGGGGCTTCTTCCTCTCATGCTCTAGTGAGAGCTGTTTCACCCCTTTATAGCGTGGAAATGCCCCGATTCCACGTACCTACAATGCTGCACCCTGTTGTGGGGTCCCTTCGTTCGTCTGGATTCGTTTTTAGGTCCCCATGAGGAGTCTTGTATGCTTTGGTTAGGAGAGATTGAGCAGCTGCTCCTTACTCTGCCGCCATCTTAACCAGAAGTCTTTAACTGAAACAGGCTTATAAAAGGTGAGACCAAAGAGCTAGAAGCCATTCTGCATTGTGGATTCTGTGTTGTGTGTTATTGGAAATATTGGGGTCCTTGAACTACATTCCCATGAGCCCACTGGCTTCCTGTCATTACGCAATGACATAGAGGGATAAAACTGAGGGGCTGGCATTTCACTTCCTCTTTGCTACCTATCACAGCATAGTGAGACCTTTGTCAGTGGGGCTTTTAAACTGCCTATGCTAGCATGGCACATGGCTTTAATTTCTAGAGACTACTAATAAATCTTTAAAAACCATAATATTTTTAAAGTTATCATATCCATATGGGGAAAGAATTCTCAATTTTTCAGATAGCCTAGGTAAGATAAATTTTGCAAAGCCATGTGGATTTTCACCCTCCCCCAACCCCAAGAACTCTGAGAGAACTCCAAACTCTCTCCGGAGTTGCTGGCCTGCTTCTGTCATTTTTGTGTTTTTGGTTTTTTTTTCTCTTTTTCCCATTTCCCCCAGCCACCCAGCTGTCTTTCTTTGAGTAGCTTTTCCAGGAGCTCTTGGCCAAAAGGGAAACGTCACTTCTCTTGCTGATTCAAGCTGCCTGCTGTTCCTGATCCCTTTGGCTGCCAATGCCAGCCTCCCCCCCTCCCTGGGAATGGAGCTCCAGCTGCTGTTGCTGATACTGCCTATCCCAGACAGTACCTGGAGATCCTAGTCATTCCTGGAGCTGCTGATTGGAGCCAATCTACTGAGGCTTGGGAAGTATAACCTCCCCCCCTTCTTTTTCATTGTGTACAGCTGAGAGTTTCCTTGCTGCCTGCCTTGGAAGCCCAGGTGTGTTTCTTCTTAGAAAATAAGCCTTCTAAAGGGCTTTTACTTGAGGAGAGCTTCTAACTCTTAACACCCATCTACATGGGTTTTCAAGCCTGCCACTTTTCCAGTCACTACCCCATGCTCTGCCTGTAAGGAAGTAGACCAAGATAGCATGTAGGCCCTAGCGTTTTACCCCAAAGGGGAAGGGAAAAGAAGGAAATAAAATTGCAAGCATGGCCTGTCCTATCAAAGAGCAGTGCACTACCTATTTCAGACAGCTATATTTTTTCTTCCTACCATTCCTGGATACCCTGGTCCCTGCAATTATCTTGCCTGAAATTCAGGGGAGAGATTCATTCCCCTACAACCCACTGCCATTTGGGCCTGCCTAGACTATTCCTCCAAGCTATGTTCAGCAAGGAATTCTCTCTCAGTATCAAAGATGAAAAGGGTGACCTCATCTCTAATGAAGAGGAAATTATGGTATTAAGAACTATTTTGCCCAATTATATGGCAATAAAAATGACAATCTAGGTGAAATGGGGGAATATTTACAAAAATACAAATTACCTAGATTAACAAAAGAGAAAATTGAATATTTAAAGAATCCCATCTAGAAAAATAAATTGAACAAGCCATCAAGGAACTCCCTAAGAAAAAATCCCAAGGACCAGATGGATTCACAAGTGAATTCTATCAAACATTCAAAGAACTAATCCCAATGCTATACAAACAATTTGACAAAATAAGCAAAGAAGGAGTTCTACCAAATTCCTTTTATGACACAAATATGGTACTGATTTCAAAGCCAGGTAGATTAAAAACAGAGAAAGAAAACTACAGACCAATCTCCTTAATAAACATATATGCAAAAATCTTAAATAGAATACTAGCAAAAAGTCCAGGAAGTGAACACAAGAATTATTCCCTATGATCAGATGGTATTTAACCCAGGAATGCAAGAATGATGTAATATTAGGGAAACTATTCACATAATTGACCATATCAACAACCAAACCAACAGAAATCACATGATTATCTCAATAGATGCAAAAAAAAAAAAACCTTTGACAAAATACAACACTTATTCCTATTGAAAACACTAGAAAGTATAGGAATAGATGGGCCTTTCCTAAAAAATAATAAACAGCATATATTTAAAACCATCAGCAAGTATCATCTGCAATGGGGACAAGTTAGAAGCCTTTCCAATAAGATCAGGAGTGAAGCAAGGATGCCCATTATCACCTCTATTATTTAACATTGTACTAAAAACACTAGCAGTAGCAATTAGAGAAGAAAAAGATATTGAAGGGATTAAAATAGGCCATGAGAAAAATACTGTCACTCTTTACAGACAATATGAAAATCTGCTTAAAGAATCCTAGAGAATCAACTAAAAAGCTAATGGAAATAACCAATAACTTTAGCAAAGTTGCAGGATACAAAGTAAACCCACATAAATCACCAGCTTTTCTATAAATTTCCAACACAACAAAGGGCTTTGAAAGACTGCCTGACATTTGATCCAGCTATACCACTGCTGGGTTTGTACTCCAAAGAGATAATAAGGAAAAATACGTGTACAAAAATATTTATAGCCACACTCTTTGTGGTAGCAAAAATTTGGAAAATGAGGGGATGTCCTTCAATTGGGGAATGGTTGAACAAATTGTGGTATCTGTTGGTGATGGAATACTATTGTACTAAAAGGAATAATGAACTGGAAGAATTCCATGTGAACTGGAACATCCTCCGGAGGAATTAATGCAGAGCAAAAGGAACAGAACCAGGAGAACGTTACACACAGAAACTGATACACCATGGCACAATCAAACGTAATGGACTTCTCTACTAGCAGCAATACAATCATCCAGGACAATTCTGAGGGACTTATGAGAAAGAATCCACATCCAGAGAAAGAACTGTGGGAGTGGAAACACAGAAGAAAAACATTTGCTTGATCACATGGTTCTATGGGGATATGATTGGGGATGTTGACTCTAAATAATCACTCTAATGCCGATATTAATAATATGGAAATAGGTCTTGATCAATGATACATGTAAAGCCCAGTGGAATTGTCTGTTAGTTACAGAGGGGGAAGAGAAGAGGGGAAGAAAAGAACATGAATCATGTAACCATGGAAAAGCAATTAATTACAGCTGGCATAAAAAAAAAAAAAAGAATACTACTGATTTGCCAGCATGTGGAGAAGCTAATAAAATAAAACCATACTGGGGCACAAAGGAAGTAAGGATCCTTCAGGCCCACCTAAGCTTTAAGAATCCCCTAAATTCCCCCACCCCCCTTGGATATAAGTCAGTGATGGCAACAAAGGAAGAATTTGGAAATAGAAGTTGGGAGCATAGAGTATATTCCAACTCCTCTTCCAGGACCAGTGTGTTAGGAGTGTCTGAGTGAAGCATAGTCAGTAATGGAGAGGATGGCCAGGGATGCAATGTCATCTGGGAAGAGTCAAGACTCAATGTCAGCGAATAGATGGAAGGAATGAGAAAGATCTAGAACAAAGAGAAATGTGCTCAAGATTTAATAGGAATCCTAGATGGCAAAAAGGAAGACAAAGGAGAGTAGGAGTTGGACATGGGTAGGCTAACGTTGAAAACTGTGAGGATAAGAAAAAATTGGGAAATGAGGGCTAGGTAAAGTTTGTTCCTAGGTGTCCAGTGATTGAAGAAATTAAAGATAGTGAGAATAACAGGTATTGATCATTTATCTTCGGGGTAATTGTGATAAGGTTCAAATTGGGAAAGAAAAGTGTTTCTGGGCAAGAGCCAGGGGCATCGAAACCTTATTTATCCCATCTGCTCCTACAAGCTTGGTGAGGTAAACATAAGTTGCTCCAGGGCTGGATAAGTAATATTGCAGCCAGTTCTTTAGCTTCTAGAGGAGAATTTGAATACCTATGTCCTCTACTACTAATTTCTTTCCCTCTACTGCCAATTACTCCCAATTTTGATACCACAACACAGAAATCTATACTACTTTTATATTCATTTGATTTAAAATTTCCATACTATTTCTTAATTTAAAAAATCTGACATTCCTCCAGTTAATCATAAGCCCCTATATCATTTCATCTATTTCTACGTCACATCCTTCTAATTCTAATCTTTCCCTTCAATATCCCTCTCCCCTTCCATTCTTTCTCAGGCAACTGAGAATGTATTCCACTTTCCTCTCTTCCCAATCTCAACCAATTCAACTCTACATTGTTATCTACTCTATAATCCTCCACTTTTGTATCCTATTTTTGCACATTCCTGGCCAAACCCCAGGCCTGAACTGTTCCCACTACCCATCTATCCATTCCTACTCAAATAAACTGAATAAACTTGGGGGTCAGGAATAACCAAGTTCAATTTCAGATTCAAATACTTACTAGCTGTAAGACCCTAAGAAAATCATTTAACTTCTGCCTTCCTCATCTATAGAATGATTATCAGAACATTTTCCTCTTTCCTAAATTTGCTGTGAAACTAAAATGAGATAGTATTTATAAAGAGTTTTGCAAACGATGAATGCTATGTGTATGGCCCTGATGTTCTTAGTTTAATACTGCTTACTGCCATCTCTTTACTATGAGAGATCCACTTTAACTGTGCCTTGATATCAACTCCCACAATCTACATAGATAGGATCATTGCTCTTAGATATCCTTTCAAAGGTGCCCTAAGTCTAAGATTTCTAATCTTTGTTCTGCTCCATATTTGGCCCCCTTGGTACTATATTCCTTCAGAGGACTATTACATGGCTCACTGTCTTTTCTTTTAGTCTTTGTTTTCTTGCATCTACACTAAACAATTCCTCCTAAAGCTGAGGATACTAGGCTTCTCAAAATCCCACAGTCAATAGCCTAAGGTCATTCTAGTGGTAAAAGGTACACTAAAAGACAATTATAGCCTTGCCACAAAAGGGTTAGATGTGCTAGGAATAACAGCCTCTGCCACTTAAGCGAGACTAGTTTTTCCCTAAGAAGTCATTAAAACTGTCCTTGAACACTGTGCCAAATGTGGAGGCAAGAATGCTATGCACAGCTAAATCAATTCTATATCATTGATAAACATGCTTTGCATGCCATTTTTGTATCAACCTCCTTTAGTTAAATACTAGATGTTCTATAATTTGTTGTTGTTGTTGTTGTTCTAAACCTGAGCCTTAACCACCAGACTGGCCTGAATTGATCCTGGCCCAAAACAAAGGGAGAGAGAGAAAAGTAAGGACATCTTAGCAAATGGAGGTGATGCTAACACAAACTATATCAAAGAAAAACTGACTATCGCTTTAGGCAATTTAATAAATATGAAACAGACAATTGTTAAATTAACTTATAGCAGGACAAGATTACAATACAAATGATTATTTTACATGTTACATAAAACTAAAGCCTATAGCATATACTATTTTGTAGTACACACAAAAATTATTTTTTCCTTTTCAAAAGTGCACAAGCAGAGACATGGTAGTTTGTCTCCTCATGTGTTTCCACAATTTTGAATAACTCAATGAAATGGCACCTTATGCTCCAAAGAAAGAGTTTGGTTTATAAACACTTTTCCATAATAGGCCTATTATAAAACCTTTCATAGCAAGAAGTATAACATCACCATGGGCTCAATCAGAAAAGCTCCAAAAATATGTATGACACACTGATATAGATTTCAAGAACCCAAATAAAAAGAAGTCACATCATAATTTGTCTGAAACATTATTATTATTTTTTCTTATATCTGCCATGCCTTATTCCTAGCACTAAGTATAAGTGGAATGAAAGACAATCCAATTATATTTCAGGGAAAGTAGAATTCTGTTCAAGTCTTGATTTATTTTGGCCACTAGTTTAACTTAAAATCTAAAAATGAAGGCCACTAAAAAGTGATCAGAACATACAATAAGAAAATTGGTATATCAATCAGTTTCCCCAACATTTAATTCAAAAAGGAAATATATGTTAAAATTGCCTAGAAAAAAAACAAAGAAAATGCTTGTGTTCCCAAATCAGTTTTGTTAGCATAAGTTACTAAGATTATTGAATTCAAAATAAAAAGGGACAGGAATAAGGATAAGAAAAATACTTTAATGGTGATGGGGCACTTTAAAAATACACTACAAAAAAAAATTAAGTTAGATGGGGAAATTAGATAGCACTAGGCCTACAATCAGGAGGACTTGGGTTTAAATGTGAACTCAGACACTTCCTAGCTATGTGATCCTGGGCAAGTCACTTGACTGCAATTGCCTAGACTGGTGAAGGCAAACCTATGACACGCATGTCAGCACTGCCATTTTCGATGACATGGAGTCAAAGTATAGAGCCGCATGCCAAGGATGAAACATTTGCTGTTGTGTAGTGTAGATGCTCTGTTCACTATAGATGACAATTCTACCTATATTAATTTACCTATTTTGGTTTATTAAATATAGCTATATATTACAATTATGCATTTTTGTTATTTAAACTATAAATATTGCAAAATTATGGCTTTTTTCTCAAAGTGACACACCACCCAAGTTATGCTTGTTTTTTTGGCGAATTTTGACACACCAGGCTCAAAAGGTTGCCCATCACTGGCCTAGACCTTACTGCTCTTCTGTCTTGGAATTTATTCTAGAATAAGGTTAAAAAAAAAAAAAAGAAAAATGAAGTTAAAGAAAAGAGAAACAGATTGAAAGTCAAAAGTAATATTAAGTTATTGCCTTAGAAACAACAAAAGAGAAAATATTCTATAATCTGGAATTTACACAATTAACACTATAGCAAGTCATAAAAAGAAAAAAATTATGTAAGCAACCATTGCTTTGCTAGAAAATGATTGCAAAAGTGCAAACACCTTTTTAATTTCTAAATAAAGATGCCCTTGGGGAAAAAATTCAGTAGAAACAAGATGATTTTATAATATAAATTTAAAATAAATATATATATATATATACATATATATATATATATTTGTTTA
>NC_058133.1:150951239-150961425 GCF_016433145.1 Gracilinanus agilis | reverse complement strand
GCAACCATTGCTTTGCTAGAAAATGATTGCAAAAGTGCAAACACCTTTTTAATTTCTAAATAAAGATGCCCTTGGGGAAAAAATTCAGTAGAAACAAGATGATTTTATAATATAAATTTAAAATAAATATATATATATATACATATATATATATATATTTGACTAGACAGGTCAGACCAGATCAAGACAATCAGATAAGAAGAGGATTAAAATATCAGAGAAGTACCATAAATTATACCAATAAAACCTCACTGGATTTATACCCAGAAGTCATTAATCATGAATATATTTTATGAATTGATTGCCCATTCAAGCAAGCAAAACTGCTAATAACAAAGAGAATATTATATTTACTATATTTTAACTTAGTATTCAAGTCAAATTCAGGAGTAATTGTGTTCTTAAAACAATGAACATAATTATACTTTTATTCTTAAAGCAATTAACCTCTTAATAAACAAAAGCACTAATAAGCATTTTATTATGACAAACTAAACAGTGATCAGATTAATTCCAAAATTTAGAATGCTAGGAAGGTTCTTTAAAAACTCAAAATAATTAAATTATTATTCTTATGGCAAAAGACAATGAAACAAAACAAATTAACTGAAAACTGCCTATCTATCCCTTAAGGAAGTGTAAATAAAGTGGAAAGAACATTTCAGGAGGCTTGAGTTCTCGGCTCAGTAATTCCATTAACTAGCTGTGTTAACTTTCAACAAGTTAAAAAAAAACACCAACAACAACTTTCTGGGACTCAGTTTCCACATCTGCAAAATAGAAATAAAGCCACTTAAATATTTAAATATTATCATCCCCCAGAGAATTATTCTAAATGTGAAATATTGTATAAGGTATTATTATTCCTGAAAGGCATTTTGACATAATAGACAGAGAGAATAGGCTTTGGAGATCAAGGAAGAACAAGTTTCAAGTCCCACCTCTGCCTCTCTTTTATATGTATATAGAAATACATGCACACATATATGAATGTACATGCACATATGTTTAAATGCCTGAATTTCCCTTTTTTGTGCATATGCACACATGTATGTGTAAATATGAAAGAGTATTATGAATACATGTGCATGGATGCATACACACATACACATGCACTGGCTTCATGACTGGGAAAGTGACTTACCACCAGGTAACTGCCTAAAGTGCATTGGTAGGGGAAGTTTCCTCATCAAGGAGTTCCCTATGCCAATGACATCATAGGTCCTATCCCCCTATTCTATTACTGTTAGCACTGATAATGTCTATGAATAATAATAGCTAGCATTTACATAGCACCTACTATATGCCAAGTACTTTACAAATATTATATCATTTGATCCTCACAAGAACACTGGGAGGTAGATGCTATTATTATTCTCATTTTACAATTGAGGAAACTGAGGCAGACAAGTTAAGTGGCTTGCCCAAGGTCACACAGCTAGTAAGTAACTGAAGCTGGGCATAAATTCAGGTCTTCCTGGCTTTAAGCACAAGTTAGCCACTGAGCCATCTATCTAACTACCCTCAAATGTTAATGATACACAGTTGTATGGATATGTGTGAAGCACTTAGCTAAGCATTAAAGATACAAAGAAAGGCAAAAAACCAACCAACAAAAACAAATGCCAGTTCCAGCTAACAAGGAACTCACTGTCTAAAGGAGGAGATGACATACAAACAAGATATATACAAGGTAAAATGGAGAATTGTTGGTAAAATAATCTCAGAGGGAAGGCATATCTGATTTAAGGAGGAATAAAAAGGTCTTCTTGTAGAAGGTGGGTCTTTTAAGGAGCCAGGAAGCAGAAATGAGGAGAAGAATTCTAGGAATAAGGACAGCTTCTGAAAATGTAGAGTCCAGAAGTGAAGAAATGTATTCAAGGAACTGCAGGGAGGCCACTTTCACTGGGTCAAAAAGAATATGTAGGGGACTAAGACTGGAAAGGTAGGAAGAGGCCAGGTTATGACGGCTCTAAAAGCCAAACACAGGATTTATAAGGAGTCACTGGAGTTTAATGAATAGAGATGACATGCTCAAACCTTGGGGAGACAGACTTGAGGTAGGAAGACCAACCAAAAGGCTACTACAGTTGTTCTAACCCAATGTGGTGAGTCTGCAGAAAAATGGGTGCAGTGTCAAAGGAGATAAAGGCAAATATAAAAAGGAAATGAAGGTAAAATTACAGAACTTAGCACTTGACTGAATAGCAGGGCAGGGTGAGAAAATGCTAAGTGGAGAATGACCCCAAGCTTGTGAGACTAGGTAACTAGGAGGCTGGTGTTACTCTCTCAATAATAACAGAAATGTCAGAAAAAGGGAGAGTTTGGGGGGAAAATATTAATTCAGTTTTGGACATTTTGAGTTTCGTGTTTACAAGACATCCAATTTGAGGATGTCCAGGAAGTAGTCAGAGATGCAAATACTGGAAGTCAGGAGAGGAGAGGTCAATATGGCTAAATAAACAGATATGAGAATCATTTACATAAAAAATCCATGGAAGCTGGTGAGATTACAAAGTGAAAGTGTATAGAACTTTGAAGAAGAGAGCCCAGAACAGAGACTTGTCCCACTCATAGTTAACAAAAGGGACCAGGATAAAGATCTAGTAAATGAGGCCAACAAGTGATCAGAAGGCAGAAGGAGAACCAGAAGAGCACTGTCATGGATCAAGAGTACTAAAAAGAGAGTGATCAGGGGGCAGCTCAGTGGATTGAGAGCCAGGGCTAGAGACCGGAGGTCCTAGGTTCAAATCTGGCCTCAGACATTTTCCAGCTGTGTGTCCCTGAGCAAGTCACTTAACCCCCCATTGCCTAGCCCTTACCACTCTTCTGCCTTGGAGTCAATTACTCCAAGACGAAGGTATGGGTTAAAAAAAAGAGAGAGTGTGTGATCAACAGTGTCAAAGGCTGTAGAGAGAAGTCAAGAAGGCTAAGAACTGAGAAAAGACCACAAAATATGCATATCACATACATGAATACACAATTTCCACAGAATCTTGAATCATACTTGCACAATTGATGATTTTTTTGACCAGAAAATTCAAGAAAATCATAAAAGCCTTAGGTCAAAAAAAAAGGATTTTTCTTTGAGTGTATTCAACCTTAGCAAAACAAAGACAAAATAGGAAAGATGCTCAGAGAAAGGAGGGAAAAAATCATCAATCTCAAAACTTAGAGTGAGAGGTAATATGTAATTTTAGGTTCTAGCTTAGCATAACTTGTAATTTTTGAAGCAAGGTTTGTTAAAGATTATCACTTGTTCTAGAATAGTGCAATGATTTCAAGCCTAAAGATCTGTAGTTTCCAGAATCAACCTTTTTATCTTCTTTTAGAAAACTGGGGCATTTATTTATCTCTACTCTTTCTCCTATCTTCTACAATTCCTCAAAGATTAACCAAAGCAATTAATTGTATTTGCAGGTTCTTTTATGAGTAGCAGTGAACTTGAAACCAAAAGTTATAGTTTTAAGTTCCAGCTCACTTTAGTAATTGCAAGGTTTAACAAGTGACTCTCTTATTTTCCCATTCATCTCACAATGTTGTTGAAAGGAGTAAATGAGATGATATACATAAAAGCTCTTTGCAACCATAAGGATTTTCATAAATGTATTTATTAATTTGGGGAGGAGGTCCCAAACCCCTAATTTTAGTAGCACAGAGAACTCTCAGTGAGAAAATCCCCTCTTCCAAAGCAAATCAAAAACTGTTCTGCAATTTATAGAGTTGCCTAGGGCATTGAAAGGTCAATTGCCCAAAATTAGTCAGGATGTATCAGAAGAAGACCTTGAACCTAGGGCATCCTGCCTTCATGCCAATAAGTAATATTATTATTACTATAAAGTATGAATTGTTATTAATTTGTCCAGATTTTTAAATTTTTTGATCAGTATTTTTTTTAACCCAGTAATTTCTGAATATATCTCTACTCTTCCTGCTCTACTTACTGAATCATCTCTTATAACAAAAATTTACAAAGAGAAAAAGTTCAGCAAAAGAAAACACATCAATCATATCTTATAGTAGAGTTAATATTCCACACTGATAACCCCTTGCTACTGTAAAGGGAGGGAGGTACACTTTCTCAATTTCACTCAAGGGCAAAGTCTAGTCATTATAATTTTATTTTGTTGTTTTTTTATATTTATATTGTTATTGTTCTTGTGTATACTGTTTTCCTTGTTCTACTTGTGTATCAGTTATGCCTTCTCATCTTCTTGTATATCCATCATTATAACATATTTCATTAGTCATATACAACAATTTATTTAGCTCTTCTTTAATCAATGAGTACCTACTTTGTTTTGCTACCATAAAAAGTGCAGCTATGAATCTTAGTGAATAGAGGGTCTTTCTGCCTGACTTCCTTGGCAAATCTCTAGCAATGGGATCTCTGAATCAATGGGAATGGTCATATTCTTAGAACAAATCCAACTTGAACCAGAATGTGTTAGTGTGTCTATCTTCTTACAGCCCCTCCAGGAATGATTTTTCTCATTTTTGTCATCTTTTTATCATCTTTACCAGTTTGCTAAGTGTGAAATAAAATATTAAGAGTTGTTTAGAATTTCATTTATTTTAATTTTAGTGGTCTGGAACAATCTTTCAGAAGTTTGTTAAAAGTTTGACCACTTACTTTTTGAGAATGATTCTTGGTTTTAAATGCTCATATTGCTTCCATACATATTTCGGTTATCAAAGAATAAGCTTAGAGATTTTACTTAGAGAGACTGGGTGTTCTCTTACCATCTCCTTATTTACCCTACCAAAAATATTGTAAAATAAGTGACTATCTTCTTAGATAATTTTTATTCAACTTTTGGGAAATTAAAATGATCATATTTGAAACATTAGTATTTGTCTCTACAAAAAAATCTTCTCTTGAATTCTTCTGGGTAAGTGTTGAATGTTATTCAGTATTTCTAAGTTGTTCTAGCTTAAGGCTATTTCCATAATTCAAGATCAGTGATCTCAATGTGAAAAATAAAAAATGATCCAAGCCAGTTCATTCTGTACAATTATTATCTATAACCTCCCCCCCATCTAATGTGCTTCATAAATTTCTTGACATTGCATGGATACACAGGGTGCATGTAGACTACCTATTAGTTATCCATTTTTTCCTTTATTTATCCTTTATACTCCTACTCCTGTGCAATTTCTCATTTGTAATGTGTTGCTGCCTGCTCGTATGTACTATATGACTCTTCTCAAATTCAGTTCCTCAGTCTATGTATGCTGCAATTCATAACCAAAGATCACCAGAATAATACTGGTGTTAAAAAAGACGGGCCTTTGTTTGAGGGACAAGTCTGGGATTGTCAAAAGAACTGTTATTCTTCCAAAAACAATTCCGTCCACTTCTATTTCTTCTGTTCAATTCTAGACCCAGATGAGTGTTGTTTGCTACATCCATCTCAGATATATATTCTGATGGGTGGTCATTCAACTGTATATTATATACTGGCTATTAGTCATTCTTTATCCACTTAGTTTTTTATCTGTGAATAAGGAAAATCAGGAAAAACTTTCTTACCAATTAAAACTGTCCAAAAGCAAAATAGACTACATAGATTCCTCTACATTGAAGGTCTTCAAATAGACACTACATGACCATTTATCTAGATTAAGTGGGGGATTTCTTTCAGGTTGGACTAGACAGTTGCTAAGGTCCCTTCCAACTATAAAACAAACAATAAGATCAACGGGATTTTGTGTACTCCATATCTTTCAGTTAACTAGATAACTAAAGATGTGGTCTGCTGCAGAATATATCATCTTAGAAAGAAAGACTGCTGGTCCTTTTTCATATCTTCATCAAGAGATGCTCTCAATGTCTATGAAGATATTCTCATAAAACTTTTGAATGGGAAAAACTGGCATATAGTTCAATAGTTGGTCCCCTATTTGGAGTAATATGAATAATCAAGATTTTTCCATGTCTTTGCTTTCCTCCCCCTTTTTAGCTACTTTGAGAATTGATATACCCTCAAAACTGTGTCAATTCCTCTCCGTGTAAATTAGTCTAGTTCATCTTGTCTTCCTATCCCTTTTCTTCAGTGCCATCCCACTCCTCATTCAGGAGATCTAAGGCAGTAATATTAGAGTCCAAAAGCATTAGTTCTACTATTAATCAACATGTATTTGTCAAGGCACTGTTCTAAGGAATGAGAATACAAATACAAAAAAGATTCTACTTTCCCTCAAAGATATTATTCTAGGAAGACAACACATAAAAGGAAACTGTGAAAGGAAAGGGGGCCCAGCTTAGGGCATGACAGAGAACTCCAGCAGAGTGCAATGAGATGATAAATGAGGTGTGACTTTCAGGGCTGATGTGATCTTGCAGGATGAAGTTCCTGAGTGAAGCGTTATGGAGGAGTCCAAAGGAATGTAGCCATATGGGAAATGAAGTTTTTAATAAAAATCAACTTTTTAAAAACTTAATTTTGGTCTTAAAATGCAGCTATTAGTGAAGATAAATACCTGTAAAAATCACAAGAGATTAATGAGAAAGCAAGGTCCTATATAAACCAAATTATTTCTATCAGCATTTTTTGGAATAGCAAATAACAAGAAACAAAGTAGTTGCCCATTGAATAGGAAATGACTAAACAACTTTGATTTTGGTACATAAGAAACAGAATATTACTAAGAAACTATAAGTATATAGAAGCATAGGAAGACATATTATAAACAATGTGCAAGTAGGCAAAACAAATAAAATATGTAATGATTACAATGTAAATGAAAAAAACACCACCACAAATACTCAAAACTTAATACTGGAGGTAGCTAGGTGATTCAGTGGATTGAGAGTCAGGCTAGAGATGGGAGGTCCTAGGTTCAAATCTGAACTGAGACATTTCCTAACTGAGTGACATTGAGAAAGTCAATTAATTCCCACTGCCTGTTCTGCCCCAGAACAATACACAATATTGATTCTAAGACAAAAGGTGGGAGTTTTTTATTTTAAAAAAGAAAATTGAATGCTGTGAAAGTACTACCAAACTTGGCTGCAAAAAAAAGAGATATGAGAAGGAAAGTATTCTCTGAAGAGGTGAGATAGGGTTATGGAACAGTAGACCAAAACTACACATAACTGATTTTTCAGATGTTAGTTTTATAGAATTGATTTCTCTTTTTTAATACTCCATTCAAAGAGATAGTTCCCTGAAAGGGGGTAAGCAGAAAATTAAATTTTGGGAAAAGTTAGTGATGTGCCAAAAAAAAAAAAAAAAAGATAGAAATAAAATGTATCCCCAAAAAACCTGACCACAATTCAATTTAAGTTAGTAAGCTGAGATGTTAACATGTTTAATGATATGTACTTTAGTTTAAACTTTGCTTTAAAATATTAGCCTCTTTATCATTTTCTACATTATAATGGGCAAAGACACATAATGACTTACTTTGATCTTTTACAGGACAAATTTTGTGTTCCCAAATAGAATTATAACAAAAATTTGTACAGAATTAAAAAAAAAATCCATATACTTATTTCAAATAACATTCCATGAAACAAAATGGACCATACTCCATTACGATTCTCTAGAATTGATATAAATAAGCCATTATTAATTGCTAGCACTCATTTATACATGTACTCATACTTTTGTTAAGTGGATAGGTGAAGCCAAAATGTTGTGACAAGCAATAAATGACTTCTGAAGCCTATGACAAAATAAACAATTTCAAAGCAAAAACAACAACAAAATAACCTGGAAAACCTAGAAATAATTTAGACAAAATTGAATAAAAGGAAGATGCTCAAAAAAATAATTTATATATGCTTGTGTGTATATAATGAGTACAATACAGTATAATTTTCTTTATCGCAAGTGTCATCTTGAAAAACTTAAAAGTTAGCAGTTTTTCATGTTTGTGTTGACAAATTGTACAAAATTAAAATACTGGAGAGATAATCTGGTTTAATCCAAAATGAAACATAGCAAATACACAGAGTATGGCAGGAAATTTGAAGAAAATGAGTATTTCTGGATTAAATGCTGTGATTATACAATAGCCACATAACAACAAGCTATGTGTCAATACTATCAATTACTTGCAAGAACTGAGACAGAGAGAAGAAAGTAGAGCCAGGAACATATGTTCAATAATTATAATAATACAAATGTTAAGACTTAAAAACAGTTGAATTTAGATAAATTGCAATTTCCAATTTGGTCTCAAAAAACAAAGACTGAAACACTTCTCATCCCTGAAAGGGGGTTGGGGAGGGAGGAGGGTTTAAGGTAATAAAATTTTGCTTATCTTGAGGTTAAGTTCAATTTAACTGTTTTTCTAAGAGGTACTTGGGGAATAGATACCAGTAAAAACCTTAAAAAATACTAAGTCAACTAAAGATTATAGTTATCCTTCTGTGGTTGGGCTCTTAATGACCCCATTTAGGGTTTTCTAGGCAAGATACTAGAGTGGTTTGCCATTTACTCTCTAGCTCATTTTACAGATAAGGAACTGAGGCAAACAGAGTTGATTTCTCTAGGGTCATAATGCTAGTGTCTGAAGTCACATTTGAACTCAGGTCTTCCTGACTCCAGCCCTGATTCTCTCCATTGTGCCACCTAGCTGCCAGCTAGAGGCTGTTTTTTGCCTTTCTTTGTTGATCACCAACCCATAGCACAGATCAGTGCTTATTTAATGTTAGAGGACTGACTAAAGCTCTTCAAAACATTACAGAAATAATCCTGGAAGGTGTTACTAAATTACTTTCCTAAAAAAAGAGCCAAGAGTCATTGGCTGAATTAGCAAAAAAGTATTCTGGGTGTAAAAGTTCAAGGAAAGATAAAATCATTCATAAAAATTAAGACCAGATAGGTGACAGAAAAAAATTGTGGACCATAAGTGAAGAGACTTGGCTTCTATTCTGACTATAATAGTAAATAGCTGTGTGAACTTAAACAAAAATATTAATAATGAGAATTCACATTTGCAAAGAGCTTTCTTCACAACCCTCCTATAAGAGCCACAACCTCTACTCTGTCTTAGTTTCCTCATCTGCAAAAACTGAAGAAGCTGGAAAAAGTGATAGCTAAAAGCCTTTCAAACTCTACAAATATATATTTACAAGAAGAAAGCCCACTCAGTTGTGTTACCAATTTGTTAACTGGCCAAGGCATGCCAAATGTCAATCTTTCAATTCCCTACAAATTTCCAGTCTGCTTTAAAAAAAAAATGCGTCCAATATTAAGTTTTCTTACTTGGAGAACACTAGAAATGGTTTAACACAAGTGACAATCCAGCCTGGAAAACGCTTCTCACGGTGACAATTAAGATTGGGAAACACTTCTCAAAAACAGTTTGTTTTTTTTTTCCTTTTGGAAAGAATCACTTTTCAGAGAGAGTTTTTCCTTTGGAAACTCCACCCTTACCCTCCAGCCCACGCAGTCCAAGACCTTCTCGGGTAATAGTTCTGTTCTTTTGGCTAGACCCGCAGCATCTCAATACCCGTGGCTCCCAATACTCCCCAAGAGAATGGAGATTCCCTTGGGCAATACCAGGGCAGAAGGCAGGGATGCAGCCTTGTGCCAAGGCCAAGGTTGGTCACACGGCAGTGGGAGAAGAGGGAAGGGAGATGACAGGTATAGATGAGATCCTGCTGGAAAAGGGAGAAGAGAAAGGGGAGGCGGGGTGAGTGACCCGCCTGGCTTAGGGTCAGGGTGAGGTATTCCGTCGCCCTCCCGTCCCAGCCACACACAGGGTTTCCCAAGAGGGTTATTAAGGAAGGATGCTTGACCTCCCCCCAAAATGCAAACCACCCGAAAAATAAAGGAACCAAAGTGAGCTGTAAATTCCACCTCCTCCCCTGCAAATATGAAAACAAACGAATGCCCGGGTGGCAGCTGCAGCGGCTGCAACGCAAAGAAAACCAAGCTAGAGCCGACCAAAGCCACAGGGGTTTGTGCGCCCCACGCTGTCCGGGCACTTAACGTCCAAAGGAGGCTCCGCGTTGGCAAGAGGACGCCCTTCCCACGCGGGGTCTCCTGCTGGTTCCAGTGGAGCTCGGGCCGGGCCCGCCGCGCGCAGCTCCAGCCCCAGAACCCATCCCAACCCCATAGAGCTAGAGGCGCCCAGTCTGACACGCCGGGGACTCCAAGGATGGGGGCCTGCACAGCGGCTTTTACCTGCGCCTGCCGCTGCTGCCGCCGCCGCTGCCACACGCTCCCCC
>NC_058133.1:150881592-150948291 GCF_016433145.1 Gracilinanus agilis | reverse complement strand
GCCGCCGCCGGACTCGCACCCCCTCCGCCCCCCTCCAGTAACCCAGGAAACCGGGAACACCAGCCCCCCCGCCCCTCCCCGCTTTCCTCTTCCCTAGCCCAAAGCCATTCTCCTGCGCCTGCGCAAAAGGCTCCAACTCCTCCCCCTCCCCTCCCTTCTCCTTCTTTCCCCTCCTCCTCCTCCTCCTCCCCTTTTCTGGCTGCCCCTGAGGAGATCCGAGCTGACGTCTCCACGACGTGACGCGTGGAGCCTCCGCGCTAGGGGAGGAGGGATTATAACCGGGTATGATGGATGGCAACACCGCCGAGAACCTGGGGAGATGGAAAACGCGGGGCGTAGGAAAGTGCATTTCCGGCTTAGGCTTACCGCCTCGATCCGACCTCGAAATGAAGCGATGAACTGGCCCTGCCTGGCCTCCCTTGTGTGCCCTGTATCAAGAAGGATTGAGAAAGAGAGGCAGAGGCCACAATCCCTGAGGAAAGTGCCCAGTATTTTTTGGCTAGTAAGAAAAGATTTTGCAAAACTACCCGCAGCCCTCAAAAAGGGCATTGGAGTGTTTTGCAGTCGTTGTCAAACTGTGAATGAAGAGCAAAGCCTTTGAGCATCAAACTTAAAAATGTAAACTCTCTGAGACTTGACATTTGCCATAATGGATGGAGCACACTGGAGATCTCCAGGCCTTTCTCCTTCAACTCTGGAGATGTAAGAGAGCAAGCCACTTAATGTGACTAAACAGACTGTTGTTGAGCCTGGGGTTAGGTTTCCCCTACCAAAGCAACCCAATCTCTGAGCTCAAAGCCCTCTTCATTAAGTCCTGGGAGAGCATGACCTCCAAAGAAGGGCTGATGGAGAGAAAGGAAAGAGTTCAGGCTCTTTCTTGTCTCCAATTCTTTATGCCACCTTTCCCAAAACTCCAAGGAAAATTCACAAAACATGGATTTGATTCATATCCAAGATCTGCTCAAAAGAAACTTCCTATAAAGGGACTCTGCATTTTAAAACTCAGTTACAGAGGAGTTTTGTTGTTTTTTTTTTTTTAATTTCCTACACACAAGTTTAAAACAAACAAAAAAAACAAAACTGTGACATGAACACTGAAAATCTTAAAAGTGAAACAGTAACCCACAACTTCTATTATACTCTTCTTGAAGGTAGATATTTAAAATATTAAAACATGAAACATTTTACAGGATTGCAGAACAGTCATTTCATCTTTGCCATATCTCCTAGCAAGCCAAGGCATGGCTTAGGCTCATCTTCCTGTCAGTAGTCATCGACTTGGAGAAGGGTATAGCTAACCAAAAACTCCTGCTACCAGTCATCTATGACTGAGGAGCCTGGGAATTCCCAAACTCCAGAAGAAGCAAGCTCTGAAAAGTCCATCTCTTATGGTTGCTGTTTGACCACCTACTCCCAGGGAAAAAAACACAAAGTGGAAGAAGCAACCCAAGTCTCAGAATTGTCTAAATTAGCACATATGTTCTTAATGTCATATGCAGGCAGAAGTCATCACTGGTTGGAGGGGGGGAAATCCCCCCACAATAGAATCATTATATGTTTGAGGGAGGTGGGGAAGGAAGTGCCAGAGGGTAGAGTTTCCCTTGAAATCAACTGAGTAGGCAGCTCTTCCTGGCTTAGTAACAAATTCTCTCTGCCCCAGAGCCCCTTCTTTTACTGCAAGCAGGGAGACCAATAGACTATAGAATCACCCCAAAGTCCTTCAGCTCTGGGTAGGTATGTCTTAGAGAGTGGCCAAGAAAGTTCAACTTAGATCCACTCATTCTCCATGGGGTACACTTCTATCAAATCTCCATTATGTAAAAAATGGTTTTACAATATTATTAATCTTATAGGGCTATTGTGAGGTAGGTGCTAGATACAAACCTTAAAGCACTAAATAAATGTTTGTTATTACTATAGCTATTCGTGTTTGGCCTCCAAAGTTCTAGATGATGTTGTGATAGATTAACATTTAGAACATCCTTATCCTACCCCCTAATCCCTTGAACCCACCCAAACTCCAACTCCACCAACTTTTTGTTTTGGTGGCTGGGGGAGGCAGTTCCTGGAGGAGGGACTGTCAGAGAAAGGTCCCAAGATTATAATTAAGCTGCAGTGTAGGGATGAAATGCCAATCAAGATAAAAAACATACCACATTTTGGCAGATGTTCTATGAGTTGTCTTCTAGCTTGGACAATAAATGTTAATACTACCGTTGCTCATCTTGTGTCCCCTCTTGTACTTCTGATTAATTCAGATTGTTATATAATCAATGTGTTAACCTTCTATAAACTCCTCTAATCCAGTGTGACACAAGAGCTGATATAGACGATAGGTAGTTGCTATCTATTTTTTATATTAATTAATATAGAAATTATTTTAAAAAGACATAACAAGAGATAGAGGAAAATTGCAAAATAATGGAAAAGCAAAATCAATATTAGAGATAATGGGAAAAGATAGGGATTCTAATACACTGTAGGAGGTTTGTGAATTAAGAAACCAATTTGGAATTAGTAAAAAAATATATACCATTTAAATAATACTTTAAAGTTTACAAAACACTATGATATGTTTTCATCCTCACACCTCTGTGAAGTAGGAGGTATTATAATTCCCATTTCCAGATGAGAAAATTGAGGCTAGAATACATTAAGTAATTTTCCAAGGGTCACAGCTGGTAAGTGTCTGAAGCAGGATTTGAACTCACATCTTACTGATTTTAAATATTGTGTTCTATTCATTTCACTACCAGCTGGAAAAGGGACTACACTGTTCATCCTTTTTTAACCCAGAAACTCCACTATTGGTTATATATATATTTCTAGGTTCAAAAAAAAGTGTAGGGGGTCCTATTCCCAAATTTTCATAGCATTTTTTGGGGTAGCAAAGAATCAGAAATAGATCTGTACCCATCAACTGAAGAATGACTAAACAAAATGAGTATATGAATGTAATGGAATTTAATTGTGTAGTAAGAAATAATAATTATGAAGAATTCAGAAATATAGGATTTATTGTTTGAACTGATACACAATGGAAAAAAAAACAACCAAAAGAACAATATCTATGCAAATGAAAAGCTCACTAATAGGAACCCAACCCCAAATAACTGAAAAACCACAGATTGTCCCAGAGAACTGAAAATGAAACTTACCTAATCCTTCTAGGCAGAGAAACTGGAGAATTACCAGGGTAAAATGCTGCTTACATTCTCAGATGCCATCATAGTCTTGCTTACTTTTTGCCTAACTTTGTTACAAGGGAAGGTTCAATTTCAGAGGGATAGGAAGGTACTATACATGGAAATTACTATAATGGAAAAATAAAAGAAATAAAACTTCTGAAAAAGAATTAACTAAAAGAACACTAGATTATCATTTAGGAATACATATTAAATGTCTGCTATAGAAAGAGTACTGTGCTAGGCTCTAGAATATATTTACCTTTAGGCTAGACACCATCCCTGCCCTCATGGAGCTTATAAATTCTCTTCTGGAGATAATAAATAATTATTAAATATTCATCCTATCCTGCTCTAGCCTATCCTTGCCTACCCCATCTTGTCCTGCCTTGTCCTGCCCTACCTATCTTGTCCATGTACATTAACATGCAAGTTGTCTCAGAATCTCTCTCCTGACTCAGAAGTCAGAGAGTTTCTAACACTAAAACTCATTCTTCATCCTGATGACATCTAGGCTTGGGTAGTCAAGGTACTAACTAAAAGTAAAGGGGAAGCAATAGAGCCAGCTGTACCCAGTATGCTGGCCTTCACCAAAGGAGAAGAGGATTTCTGTAGTCCTTGTTACATTTTGAGAAGCAATGTGTAATAGTAGAAAGTTTAGGGCAGTATTGGTGAACCTTTTTGAGATCACATGCCTAAACTATACCTTCAAGCTGCCTGTGAGCCCCCCACATTACCCTATAGAATGGAGGGAGGAAGTGTTTGTATTGTTCTACTGAACAGAGGGGTTGGTGGAGATGGGGAACAGAGTTGTCCCCCTTAGGCAGGCCAGAACACACTGGGGCACACATGCCATGTCTTTGACAACATGGACTTAGGGGCTCTGGAGTCAAAGAGCCTAGGCTTCAAAGCCAGGCTTTCCAGCTTAAATTTAAGTAGTAAAATGTTTAAATCAACATTTATGAGGTTGTTATAAATTCTCTAACATTAAATGAAAAATTATGTTTGTGTAATGCAACTTTTAAAAGTTCTATTCCAAAGATATTACCTCCCAAAAATCTCATTCTCTCTTAAGAGATTGCTGGCTCTGGCCCTAAGAATCATTAAGGCCTGTTAAGTGAGATGAATTGTTTCCCCTATGCAAAGGATCAGGCCACTAAAAAAGCAGCAGGGAAACAGTTTCCCACTGCTAGGATATCAGTCCTGTGATCTTGGGCAGATGATTTAAAACTTCCAACTTTCAACTTCCTCATCTATGAAACAATCCAGAAAGAGCTAGAGGCACTGACTACCTTCATAGTACATAGGATGGCTCCATGCAGCTATTTAATGCAACTTCCACTCATTTATCTCATGGATGCCTGCCTATATTTACAAATGGAGAAACTAACTTTCACAATGGTTAAATAATGATCTAAGTTAGTCTTTCGGTTTCTTTTGAATAAAAAGAGGGAAAATACTTTAGTTTTTCATTAAAAATAAAGTACATAAAAGAATGCACATAGTTGCCCTTCTCTAGTATATTTAATGTTTATGATAATAATATCATTTATATAATTTATAAATATTGCTACAGGGTACTCATATGGAAAATGTTTTGTAAATTTTATTTAATATGCCATGTAAATAGTTTATTGTGTTATTATTACTGTTTATTATCATTAAGATATATGATAGTACTGATATTATTCAGAGATCTAAGAATATTCATTACTATGCAAATATTGAATAAATAAAGCTGTACTACATAATGAAAGGAGAATTGATTATGAAAACATTGGGCTTGGGTTAGAATTCCTCCTCTGATCCTTATAATCTGTGTGGTCTTGAGGAATGAAGGAAGGTAGGAAACAAGCATTTACCTATTATGTATCAGACACTGTGCTAAGTCCTTTACAAGTATATCTATCTGATCCTCACAACAACTCTGAAAAATAGGTACTATTATTATTCCAATTTTGTAATTGAGAAAACTGATGGTAGAAAGAGGTTAAGACTTACCACATAGTCACACAGCAAGTAAGAGTCTGAGGCTGTATTTTAACTCAGGACTTCCTGACTCCAGGCCCAATGTTTTAGCAAATACTGTGCCACCTAGCTACCTTAAGAGAGTCACTACTGTTTCCTCATCTGTAAAATAAAAATATCTAACTAGATGAACTTTGAGGATCCCTTCCAGATCTAGGATCCTAAAAATATTTTCAAAGAACCAGTTACTAAAAATATTTTACTTGAGAAAATTTCTCACAGGGGAAATAAAAAATTATTGTATGAAGACTCAAACTATAGACTTTCATCTATCCTTGGAAAATACAAATGAAAACTAATATAGTTTAAATCTAAAATAGATTGTGTGAATAAATTTTTTTTATATTTTTTTAAACCCTTAACTTCTGTGTATTAGTTCCTTGGTGGAAGATTGGTAAGGGTAGGCAATGGGGGTCAAGTGACTTGCCCAGGGTCACACAGCTGGGAAGTGTCTGAGGCCAGATTTGAACCTAGGACCTCCCGTCTCTAGGCCTGGCTCTCAATCCACTGAGCTACCCAGCTGCCCCCTGAATAAATTTTTAATATATTTTAAATAGTGGTATCCACTGGACCTGCCTCTTCAACTCTAAAATAAGAGGGTTGGACCAGATTATCTTTAAACTCCCATGAAATTATATCATTCTAGCTTAGTTTTAAAAGATTCAAATAAATACAAATGTAACTTTAATGGTTCCAAAGTACTTAAAACATAGTCCTAGTGCATGGATATATTAATATGCAAATTATCTCAGACATATTTGACTAAAATTCAGTTATATATTTAAATATAGAATTAGTTATAATTTTTCAGTGGCATTTAGCAACCTTTGAAATGAATTTTAAAACCTCATAGACAATTCATGAATTTATAGTGGATATATGGAAAGCATAATAAAAACTTAAATCTAAATAGATGTTTTTAATCATCCAATGATTACTATCCTGGAACAGATGGATCTATTGGGTAAGAATCAGTTTAGGAAATGTATCATTTTAATGTAGTAATTTGCGGGGGAGGTGGACTAAGGATTTCTAGTTAAAATTGCCAAGGGAAAGGTAATAGATGACCCTAGCTCTCATGCAAATATCCCTGAAAAGATTTATAAAGCTACCAGATAGAACAATGATTAGTAGGACCAAAGAGAAACCACTAAACTGTAGGCTACTCAACCTAGTTCAGGACCTCACAAAAAATGGACAGAAGCCTATGGACACTTTGAGAAGACTCACACCAGAGGAAGTGGAAAGAAACTAAGAGTTCTATGAAACAGAACCTAAAATCTGCAGGAATTCTGACTAAGAACATACTAGTGCAGTCAGAGAGGCTGAAGCAAGGCCAATTTCCAGGAAACAGAGTCTGAAACTAACAGGATCTAAGCCTTGGCATGTCAGAGCAGGAGTAGAGGGCATAGCATGCCCTATATAGGTCAGTGCATGCCCTGGAGAACAAAAAGACACATGGAGAGTGTAAGGAATTAAATTAAGGGTTTGACTAAATATGTGAGAATTCTAAAACAATATGGTGGTCACCAATTTAAAGCATTATAGCTCAAGTCAAAATGATTTTAATAGCTTTTATTTACAAAGAGGTGGAAAGAGTGAAAGTAGAGAAAAACAAAAAGAGGGTAAAGAAGATGTCTAGTCTATCACACTAAATATTGCTCTGGTGCTCAGCTCAATCCAGCAGGGCTTGTTAATCCTTGGCCAGAGGACCAGTGGCCAGAGGACCACCCACACAGCCTCCTCCAAGAGGGGAAGGCCTCTCCAGAAACCAAGAAAGGAAGGCCAGCTGCTCACTCACCCAAGAAACAGTCTAAGAGCCAAGGTCCCAAGTCAAAGTTGAGGTTCAAGTCACAGCTCCAAGCTGTAGTCCCAGTTCAATATCCTCCAAACTGGAGATTCAAGCCAAAACCCCCCCAACTGAAGACTTTCAGGACTTTTTATAGTCACTTCTTGTCCCTTCCCCTCTTCACAGGGGCCAATCACAGCTTCCAAATTGCCTAGCACTGTCCAGGGGACAGTGTCTGTGGGATCCACTTCTCATCCTCTGAAGGTGTCAACTCTTATCATAGGCCACTTAAAGTGTCAACTTTTATCAAAGTATTCACAAGTTTCTGATTGAAAGGGTGGAGTTCTCCAAGTTATTGACTTGTGAATTCTCTTACTTGATAACAAAATGTTAAGAAGGGGTTAAGTAAGTGTTAACTCAAAATAGACAAAGAATATCATAGGAGATAGGGCCAGCTCAACAACCAGGCATATGTACTAGGGAGCCTTGCAAGAAGCTTGGAATTCATGTGATTGATGTTATATGATTAAGGTCTATCTGGGCCAAATTAGAAGACACCTGAGTTGATTTCTGACTAAGGATCATAGAAGGAAAAGGAGACAGAGACAGGATTGAAGCCAACACCTACAAGGAGCCACTAGGTGACAGAGACAGAAGAACATTAGAAAGTAGGGCCTAGTACTAGTAAGTTCATCCAGAATTGTAATGGCAGTGACATCCAGGCTATAGAGGGGACAGGAACAGAGACTGTCCACCATATCCAAGAAAATAAAAAGGGTCAAAGTCTTGCTCTGTTTCAAATTACCTGTCCAAAAACAGAACAAAACTCCTAACCCAATGAAGAAATACTATGAGTTATATAAAGTCCAAGAGGTCTGAGAAGAAGAAAGTAACATGACAAGTATCAGAACAGGATAAAAGAATGGCTTGGCCACAAAGATTCTAAGAGTATGTCAAAAAATGAAATAATATTTAAAAATAAAAATTAAATTCAAGGTGTCAAAAATTTTGGAGGGGGGAAATAAATATCTTAAATGGTAGAAAACCTTACCTAATATTATCCTTGCTAAAAAAATAAAATAAAGTAAACAATTCAATGATTCCATTAGACCACAAGAAATATTAGAACAAAATCAAAAGACCAAAAAACCATTATAAGAGCATGTAAAGTATCTACTATTAAAAACAAACCTGGAAAACAATTGTAGATGGAATCATTTAAGAATTATCTGACTCCCTGAAAACAATGAGTAAACAAAAACCATGAATATCATATTTCATGAAACCATAAAAAAATTGACCAGATCTGCTAGAACTATATAACAAAGTAAAAATAGTAATAACCCATCAATTACATCCTTTTAAAAAGTTTATAATACTCGGGAATATCATAGTCAAATCAAGAGCTTTCAGGTTAAAAAAAAAGTGGCCAGAAAGAAAAGATTCAAATGCCAAAAATCACACAAGACTGTGCTGTAACTATTATAAAACATGGGGAAATCTTAAAATGCAATATTCCAAAAGACAAAAGAAAAAAGTTACAATTAAGAAGAATCTATCATGTAATCCAACATAAGAAATAAAAGGACCTTTAATACAAAAGAATAAAGAAGTTTCAAGCATTCCTAATGAAAAAAACCAGAGCTAGATAAGAATCTTTGCAATGCCAAAACATGAGATAAGAAAAAGTCAGAAAGGTAAATATATTTGAGCAACTGGAAGAGGCTCAATTTTTTTATTTGAAAATTTTTATTTAATTAATTAATTTAGAATATTTTTCCATAGTTACATGATTCAGATTCTTTCCCTACCCTCCTCCCACCCTCCCACACCCTCCAATAGTCAAAGAGCAATTCCACTGGGTTTTACATGTATCATTGATCAAAACCTATTTCTATATTATTAATATTTGCCTTAGGGTGATTGCTTAGAGTCTACATCCCTAATCATATGAAGGGACTAAATTTTGATAAAGCATTTGTTTGGATTATGGAAGTACTTATAAGGAAGAAGAGATAAAGTTCCCTTCAAGATTCCACTTTTTTTCAAGGGTGACAGAGGAAAGAAAGGAAAAGATAGAACTGCCAATGGTTTTGTTTAAGATTCTTTAAAGAGAGGGGGAAAAAGAGAGAAAAAAAGCTAACACCTTAAGGAAGTAATATATTTTATTTGGGGGTAACATAAAAAGTATATACAATTATTGGGAGAGAATGAAAGAACAGATATCTCATGTGTCTCATTTTTTAACTGAAATGTAGAATACATTAAATTCACTAAGGAAATAGGGGCAAGAGAAAGAGGTAGAGGATTTATGAAGAAAGGTTTTCTGCACTCCATGAACGAAGTTCGGATAGGGCCTAAAATCAGACCTTTTTAATTATAGATTACTAGTGTTGAACACATCCTTCTCTTTCATGACCATTTTCTTCTTTGTATATAAAAGAGTAGGAAAGGAGGAAGAGGAAAACTGATGGAGGGGAAGATATTAACAGTTATAACTGTGAATGTCAATGGGGTAAAATCTCCCATAAAATGAAGAAGGCATTTGAATGATGAATCCAACAGTGTGATTACAAGAAAGACATTCAAAATATAAAGATTCACACAGTTAAAATGAAGGATTAGAACAGAAGTTATTCAAACAAATTAAAATAAAGGAATAGCTATCATGATTTCATAAAGGACAACAGTAATATAGAAATTAATGTTGAATTGTAAAATTAATTTTTCTGCCTTAGCCCCCCAACCCTTTAAGAAAAGTCATAGCCTGATTCTAAGGTTAGACTGAAGCAGTTTCTTCCACAGGCTATGAAACTGTGTTGGGTCTTCCCTTCTTTTGTTTATATCTTTAAAAGAGAGCAGAGTTAAGGACCAAGCTGGGAACCTTGGCAAATCTGATTAAGAGTTTGCTCTCTAGTCATGTTGGAGTGCCTGAGCCACATGGTAAAGGAGGAAAAAACTTGTTGGAATCCTTAAGATCCACTTCTTCCTGTGATGCAGTATTGATGGAATGGTTGGGATCTCTAAATCCAGTTCCTCCATGGCTATTTACCAATCAGAGATGTGTTGGGAGATCCAGAGGAGGGACTGAGTGAGTAGGTCACAAGAGGTATTTATTAGTCTCCAGGGAAGTTCTCTGGGACTCTCTCTTTTGCCCTACTTTCTTTGGCTTTGCTTTTTTGCTCCATTCAACTCTTTAACATCTATTTGGATTATAGAAGGAGTCAACTGGCTAGTTTAGGTTTTCTTGAGTGGTCAATTAATTAATTAACTTAAAATTAAGAAATACTGCCTCAAGCATTTCAGTCATTACAATAAAAATAAGCATGATAAAAAGGTAAACAGTAAAACTATATTATTCTTAAAGGCCCCACAGATAATGAAATATCAATACTTAATATATATGTATCAAATGGTATAACTGCCAAATACTTGAAGGAAACAAATAATTGAATCATACAGGGAAATAGGAAATGTATAGCAGTTGGTGACTTTGTTGTGTCTTTTCAAACCTAGACAAATTTAATAAGAAAAGTTTAAGAAGAATGAACTAAGGACCTGAATAGAATTTTAGAAAAGTTAGGTGTGCTAAATCCCTGGAAATTAATGAGAAAAAAAAGTAGCATTCATAATTCTTAACTTTAAGGATGCAGCCAAGTCTTAGTGGAAATTTTTTATTTCTAAACACGCTCATAAGCAAAAGAAAGAATTCAGTTGATTTGGCACGCAGCTAAAAAAACCAAACAAACAACTTAGAAAACAACAAATAAAAAACCCAACTTCAGAAAAACAGAAATTCTGAAAATGAGGCAAAAACCTTTTTTCATCATCAAATATGTAAGTAAAATCAGAAGCCTTAAAAAAACTAATAAAGTTACATAATCAAAAAAGAAGAAATCCAAATTGATAAGATGAAAAAAATTATTCTATAACAAAGGGAAATAGAAACTATGTTATTGATTATATGCCAATAAAAATGAGACCTTTAATGAAATAGATGAAGATTTATGAAAACATAAAATAGTGTATTAACAGAACAAGAAATAAACAAATCATCTAGTCTTAGAAAAAAAGTGATCAAACAAAAAATAAACTCCCTACCTTTCCCTCTCCCTTCTATTCTTCAAACTAAAATGGACAACCCTGTGATACAGAAATCCCATGGAAGATACTTATTCTGAATTCTTCTAAAAGGCAGACACTTTGTTTTATATGTAGTGTACAGCACCTCACTGGGATACTTAATAAGCATTTCAAAACTTTAATCATAGGTTCTACTGACACTTCAGAAAGATCAAAATAGATAGTCTTCTATTTTAAAAGGGTTATAATATTGAAAAATGAAGACATGCCTTTAGCTGGGGTGTTGTTGATTTCCATTGAGAAAACAGTGTCCTATTAAAGTGGTTTTGATGTCTAAATTATTATTTATGCCACATCTTTGTGGTTCCAGAGGTATAAAGCTTATAAGCATATAAGAAATACACAAATTAAAGTTTCATAGCATTGGGTATTCAGGATTAGGTGAAAATATTTATGCATTTTTATTTTTCATATTTTTTACTAGTTAGGAAAATAATCTCCTCAAAGAATATTAACTACAGATTTGACTATTCAGTCATTTATTCAAAGCTCCTGAGCTATCTCCTCAGCAAAATACAATTTTATTTTTGACAAGACACTAGAAGCAGAACTGATTTTTAAAAAAAAGCATTTTACTTTTATTGTGAGAACTTCATGATACTATTCCTATATCAATTTTTTCTTGAAGAAAAAAGCTTAATATTTTCATTTTGTTGTTAATTGATGATCCTAGTTTGATCTACTTTATATCACTGGAGGTTTTAATAAAAGGATTAATGCAAAGAAAAATTTTAAAACAAAAATAATTAAACTAGGAGGGAGAATAGGAGAAATTGATTTTTAAATTTGAAAAACCTCAGAGTCAAAGGTCATTAATTAATTAAAGAGAAAATAACTTCATCGTCAAGAATAAGCATCTTTTGGGGGGATAGCTAGGTGACTCAGTGGATCGAGAGCTAGGCCTAAAGACAGGAAGTCCTAGGTTCAAATCTGGCCTCAGACACTTCCTAGCTGTGTGACACTGGGCAAATCATCATTTAACCCCCCATTGCCTAGCTGTTACCATTCTTCTGCCTTAGAACCAATACACAGTATTGATTCTAAGATGGAAGGTAAGGTTATTTTTTTTTTAAAGAATAAGCATCTCTTACTTATATTTCTTCTTATTGTTTTTATTTTATACAAAAAATATTTAATATTTTCCTATATTTACCTCAAATCTACACCTACTAATATAATACTAACATATTCCTAAACCAATTCAAGTCTACAATACAAGTGGGAATGACTTGAAAAAATGCTGTTTCTTTAAACAAGAACAATAAGTCTACTGTGGCAATTTGTGATTTGTGTTTAGCGGAGCCTTGTAAAAAGCCATTCCCCCAAGATAAAAAGTATATAAACCAAGATCAGAATTAAATCTCTCCTTTAAAAAAACTGATGCTTCAAATGTGGATTTCACCACACTAACAATATATAATAATAGTAGCTACAGGATAGGCTCATCAGCTTCAGATTTTTTTTTAAATCTATGAAACATTAAATATTCATATTAACAGAATGAAAAATAGGAAACTTAAATCATCCAGCCTCAGAAAAAAACTGAACAAGCCAAAAAATGAGCCCCCAAAGAAAAAAATCTCCAGACCAAATGGATAAGTGAATTCTATCAAGCACATAAAATAGTTAACTCCAATATTGCATAAATTATTTGCAAAAATAAGAAAAGAAAGCAATCCACTAAATTCCCTCTTTTAGATAAATATGGTCTAATACCCAAATCACAAGTATTAGAGAATTTGAGAAATCTATAGATTAATATCTTTAATGAATATTAATGTAAAAGTGGAAACTAAAACATATTAAAAATATTATATTCTGTGTACCAGTAGGATTTATGCTAGAAATTCGGGGTTTATTCAATATCAGGAAAGTTATAAATATCACAGATATAATTAATTTAAAAAGAAGCATGTACCATTTTATCAAGATATAGGAAAAATATCCCTCATACCACCCTCTAAAGAGCCACCACCGATAACAAAAAAAAAGTAGAAAAAGCTTTTGTTAAGATACAATGCCCATTTAGTTTTAAAACAACAACAATGGAATAAATGTATATTTCACACAATCATCTTGAAAGACCAAGCCAGCATAGCCAACATAAAAGTTGGGGGAAGGACAATGTCTGGGGATAGGTGAGGTTGAGTAGTCCTCCAAACTACAAGAGGGATATCAGGCTAGAATTATATTTCTCTACCACTCCTCAAATATTTCTAAACTAAGGGTAAAAATCTGATATCAAAAAGAAAGCTGACTTGCCTATTAAATTTTTAAAACCCCATCTTCTGTCTTAGAATCTATACTAAGTATTGGTTTCAAGGCATAAGATTGGTAAGGGCTAGGCAGTGGGGGTTAAGTGACTTGCCCAGGGTCACACAGCTAGGCAGTGCCTAAGACCATATTTGAACACAGGACCTCCCATTTCCAGGTCTAGTTCTCTATCCACTGAACTACTTCACTGCCCCCTTATTCACTTAAAAAAAAAGTCTCTATTGATGTCTTACATTTAACATTAAAAAAAAAAAGATAACTATTTATAGCCTTCTAGAAACTTTCCTTCATCTTATTTAAAGTGATCCCTCTTGCCTAGTACACAAAGAAATTGCTACCACAATTAGAATCTCGGACTTGGAATGGGTCTTAGAAGTATCACATAACAGAATTTTCTAATCCCAAAATAGAGTTTTCCTCACCACATCCTTGACAGAGAATTATCTACTGTCTCCTTGAATCCTTCAGTGACTCAGCTGTTACTCTATGCTATAATATGGTGATGGCCTTTGTTGTTACTGAACATGATTATGATGGTTTACTCCTGTGCTAAGTAATCCCGGGCAATTATGATTTCTAGTGTTACTTTTGTCTTTTATTCAATGTTATTGCCACTTCAGTTGGATGTTACTTTCAATAGGGCAGAACTGAAGGCTGTCCAGAACTGTTAATAGCAACCTTAGCTTAACTAGGTCAATATGGTCTGACTTGAGTTATCTAGCATACTAGAGGTATTTTCCTTGTAACTCAGAGGATTTTTTCATTTATTTCTAGGTTTATAATTGTTTTCCAGATGATTGTCATGCTATATAGCTAACCACTAAATAAGTGGAGGATATTATATTTTGTTTCTCTTATTTTGTTCAATACACAACACTTTAATTCTTTGGTATGTATCTTTGGCTATGTGTCCCTTTTTCCTCTTCTTTTACAACTCATTTTTGTACAATGACAAATGAAATGATGTGTGTAAAGCATTCTCTGAATTTCAAAAGTGCTATGTGAATACCAGTTATTATTCTTAGTTGTAAATGTATTTTTGAGCCTCTTATTCTTTTTATCGAAAATTCTTTCATTATAGTCTCATTTATTTATCTTTGAATTTAAAACAAATATTTCCTAAAATAAATTATCAATTTCTAACTATGGCTATTGTTCTTTTCTTTTCCTATTACGAACTCCAAGATGACCTAATCACTTTTCCTCCACACTTCCCTATCACCAACAAGTTCTTCTTTTTTTGATAAAAATGATGAGTAGAGTACCTATGCCCTTCATTTTTTTCTTCTGCCTTTTCAGAGATAAATTGTTAGCAGACCAAGTCAAGAATTTTTAAAGTGCTCAGCTTTAGGTAGAAAAAGAAAAGGCTGCCAGCAGATTTATGTTTTTAAAATCCCAAGTAAAATCTTATTTCTACTGGAAGCCTTTCCCTGCCCTTCTTAATTCTGATGCCTTCTCTCTTTTAATTATTTCCCATTTATACTTTATATAGTTTGATAATATACATGTGTTTGCTTTTTGTCTCTACTACTAGACCAGGGGTCGGCAACGTATGGCTCTCCAGCCATATCTGGCTCTTTTGAGGACCAGATATGGCTCTTTCTGCAGGAGCCATAAAGACAATTTTTTTTCAGGAACTGTTACAGGAACGCACACTGTAAGCACTGTACGGCTCTCACAAAATTACATTTTAAAAAATGTGGTGTTTATGGCTCTCATGGCCAAAAAAGGTTGCCGACTCCTGCACTAGACAATGAGCTCTGTGAGCTCTTTGAGGGTAGGGACTGTCTTTTGCTTCATTTTATATTCCCAGAACTTAACATAGTGCCTGGCATGTAAGTACTTAATAAATGTTTTTTGACCAACTTACCTTTTGTGACAGTTTTGTTATCCATATTAGGAACATATCATCCATATCCTTTTCCTAAGTAGTTAAGAATATTCTTCCATACTTCTATTGTTCATTTCTCTTAGCCTTACCTGATCCCCTCTCTGGTTCATGGATTTTGATTAAAGTATATATCTTCCTGACATGTAGAGCTCCTCTTATAACCAGACGGTGTGGTAAAGTAGAAATAGAACTGGATTTATAATCAAAGGACCTAGCTTCAAATCTCAGCTTTTCTACTTGATATATGTGATAAATGACCTTGAGCAAATAATTTAACTTCTATGTGCCAAATTTTCCTAGCTGAAAATAAGATAGTTGAACTTGAATAGCTAGGAGGTTTCTTCTGCCTCTAAATCTGAGTAATCTGTTTCTCCTGAACATATCCTTTTCTGCCTCTCTTAAACATATCCTTCTATTATTGTGTTTCTATCATGAGTCCTGTGTTATTTCAAATCAGATTATATTTAACTCTTGAAGGAAAAATTTCAAGTTCTCTTTACTGTCCATATTTTCATATTTGGAATATAAATAACTAAGGCTATAAATGTTATTCATAGTTTTCTTTCCTATTATTTCTTCCTCATGATACCAAGTTCTACTTTTATAATTTTATTTTGGCATTTCCCATCCTAACTTGAAGAAATACTAGCATTTTTGTTGTTTATAAGCTACTGTCACTTCTTTGAAAGGTCCTGAACCTTGAGAAGAACTTCATATCTGTTCTGTAACTAATGATAAAATTTCTTGCCCTTCTTTTAAAGTTATTTTGTATCAATTTTCAGTTGGTAACTTTATGACATTGGCTTTAAATCCTACTCTGTTAGTTCAATTTCAAGGTTAACTATGTACTTACAAGTATTACATTTTAATCAAAAAACACTGTTGCTCAGACATTTTTTCAGTTGTATCTGACTCTTCATGACTCCATTTGGGATTTTCTTGGCAAAGATACTAGAGTGATTTGCTATTGACTTCCTTTTCCAGGTCATTTTACAGATGAGCAAACTGAGATCAACAGGGATAAGTCATTTGCCCAAGTTGACACAGCTAGTAACAGTATGTCTCCAGATTTGAACTCAGGAAAAGGAGTCCTCTTGACTCCAACCCTGAAACTATCCATTGTACCACCTAGCTGCCTTCCTCTGCTATTATATACTTTAATCAAATAAACTACTCAGCCATTCTAAAGATATGAGGTTTTACCATCAGGTTTAAAATTACTATTTTAACCTTCGCCCACGCTGTTCAACATTTCCTAGAGTCATTGTGGAATGAGAAATAATCTATTTTATAACCCAGAGAATAAGAAGGCTGCTTGTAAAGAATAGAACAAAATGTGCTTACATATTAGATCATAGCAAAATGATCCTCAGAGTTGCTCTAGTCCAGTGATGGTGAACCTTTTAGAGATAGAGTACCAGGTCCCTGTCCCACCCCCATACTAAGTGCCATGTCCTCCCTCCCCAGAGACCCAGTGCCATGTCCTTCTCCTCCTTCAGAGTGCTGGGTGTGCCCTACTCCACTTATCCCACACAGGAGAGGGAAAAATGGCCCCCATTGGGTTGCTGGATGGAGGGATGGATGAAATGTCCTCAGTAAGTGAAGATGGGGTAGGGGAGTGGCTTGAGTGCTCTGTTCCCCTCAGTTCTGCCTCCTGTGAGTTGCCCACCTTACCCCTTGTGTGCTCCCATTGGGCTGCTGGGCTGAGGGGAGGGTGATATGAAAAAATGTCATCAGGTCTGGCGGAGATAGGGAGGGGAACAGCTCTGCCTGAGTCCCTCTGCCTTTGTGGGGGGTGGGGAGAGAGGGTGGTCTTATGCCCACAGAGAGTGCTCTGCGTGTCATCTTTGGCACTCACATCATAGGTTTGCCATCACTGTTCTAGTTCAACCTCTTCGTTTTGCAGATAAGGAAACTAAGGCTCAGAGATGATAAGTGGCTAGATCAGTATCATATAGCTAGTCTGAAGCAAGATCATATATTTAGAGCTGGAAGGAGTCAGGAAGGCCATCTTATTTTATGTATTCCTTAATCTTAAGAAAGACCAAAGGTCTACAACACTGTCACTTAGGCAAAGAATAGTTAATTTGAATTACAAAAATATGCCAGTCTTTGTGAATCAGTCATCTTAGAGTCCAAGATTATTAATAAGGGGAATTTGTTTTATTTTGTCTTGGAATATAGTTGCTAGATAGTTTCAGATAAAAAGGAAGTATGGTTACATTTCTAAAATTGTTAAGACAACTATTAAATAAATTTATGGGTCTTTTTTTCAGGGTTTGAATTCCCACTTCTTTACTTGTATGACTTTGGACAAATCATTTACTTTTCTGATCCTCCATTTCTTCATCTTTGAAAGGAAAAACCTGGAAAAGAAAACCTTGTAGATCCCTTTTTTCTAAGTCTATGCTTTTACTGAATTTTTTGGAGAATAAGTTTAGTTTCATGTATATGGAATGTCAGCTGATGAAGAGACAATAGATTAGACATGTCCTGTAGTCAGTTAAAGATGCAAATCTGCAATCACAAGAAATATCAATGTAGAGGCAGAAATTTAAGAATCATCTACATAGGAGTAATTATTGAAACCATTAGAGTGACCAAGATTGCAAAGGGAGTAAAGAGAGAAGAGAAGAGACCCAGGAGAGATTCCAAGGGGATACCTGCTATAAGGGATTATGATGAGATCAAGGGATCAGGGCAGGAGAAAGGGAAGGAGTAGTTAAAGAGATAGCAGGAGAACAAAGAGAGCAATATTTTTGAAGCCAAGAAAGGAGCATAGAGTGGCATATACAATGGTATAGGGTGATAAATAGTATCAGTATGTAGAGAAGAAAAAGAGATTAAAGACTGAATAAATGTCACCTGACTTGGCAATTAGTGGTTATTAGTGACCACTGGGAGAGCAGTTTCAGTGATTCAGGTGAGGATGGACATCAATTAGTCAACATGCATTTATTTATTTAAATCCTTAAATTCTGTCTTAGAATCAATACTAAGTATTGGTTTCTAGGCAGGAGAACAGTAAAGGCCAGGCAATCAGGGAGTTAATTGACTTGCCCAGGGTCACACAGCTAAGAAGTGTGTGAGGCTAGATTTGAACCCAGGACCTCTCATCTCCTGGCCTGACTTTCCATCCACTGAGTCACTTCTCAATATGCATTATTAAGTGCTTACTATACTCCAGGCAACCATTCTAACCCAACTATTTTGAAAGACAAAGCAGTGGCACAAAATCGATGCACTTCTTCAATAGATTTGCATCCAGCTAATTGTATAAAACAAAACATAGACATTCAGGGTATATGAAGTCATAACAATTAATTTAGAAATGTGGAGAATTCATTTAGCAAATTTTTCTATAAGACTCAAAGGGGAGTAATAAAATTCTTCCATAAAAAACAAATTGTGTTCTTTGATTCTTTGTGTTCTGTTAGAACGCTGGAGAAATACAAACAGTTGATATAGAAATTTCCCTTTCTTTTGATCTTACAATATCATTAAAGTCAAAATGGAGGACGGGTACCTTACTGAATACGTATACTTTGAACTCTGGTCTAAGGCAATCCAGTCTCTGAAAGATAAATGGTCAAAACAATCACATCTATAAGAAATCCAAGCTATCAAATGCCATATGAAAAAAAGCTCCAAATCACTAATAATGATAGAAATGCACATTAAAGCAATTCTGGGATTCAATATCACACCCTATAGATAGGCAAAGATGGTTTTTTTAAAATGTACAAATGTTGCAGCAGGTGGGCAGATACACTAATGTACTATTGGTAGAACTGTGAGGTGGCCCAGTCATTCTGGAAAACAATTTGGAACTCTTCCCCAAAGTAATTAAACTACACATATCCACTGACTGAGCAATACCACTATTAGACATGTACTCCAAAGAAAACAAAGAAAGAATAAAATGATCTATATGTATACAGATATTAAAGGGGCACTCCTCAATTAAGGAATGACTGAACAAAGGATGGTAAATGATTGTAACATAATATTCTTTATTTTTTAACCATTATCTTCTATCTTAGAACTGATACCAAGTATCAGTTCTGAGGCAGAAGAATAGTAAGGGTTAGGGAATTGGGGTTAAGTGACTTGTTGAGGGTCACACAGTTAGAAAATGTCTGAGAGCACATTTGAACCCAGATCCTCCTGATTCCAGCCTGGATTTCTATCCACTGAGCCACCTGGCTGCCCCCAAAATATTATTTCCATATAAGAAATAATAGATCAGATGGATTCAGAAAAATCTGGGGAGACATATGTGGACTGATACAGAATGAAGTCAGCAGAACCAGGAGAACAATTTACACAAGAACAACAACATTGTAAAGTAAAACAACTTTGAAAGACTTAAGAGTTCTAATCATTACAATGATTAGCTGAAACTCCAGAGACGATTGCTAAAACATGTTAAACTACCACCTGACCAAAGGTAGGGAATTAGATGGGGTAGGTTGCAATATATATCTTCAGATGTGGCCAATGAATGGATTTGTTTTACTTAACCATACTTATTTTAAATGAGAACAGAGGGGGCTAGTGATAAGAATGAAAAGTCATTGCGCAATTTTAATAAGATGTACAGAAGACTATAAAAGAAAATTCAGGAGACAGACAAGCAAGAAAAGCTAAACCTGTTGGATTTTATGTGTATATGTTTAATGTAGCCAAACATAATAGAAATTTGTAGCTTTGAGTAACATTCTCTCTTTGTGTTCTTTTGTATAAATGGAAATGCTTATGTTTGAAGTTTACTAAGTATAGAACAACAACAAAAAAGTTTAAATTAGAAAAAATGCAATTAGCCAAGGCTGATTGTAAAATTCCATTTCTCCTCTCTTCCACCTAGAATGTGCTCTCTCTCTCTGTCTCTCTGTCTCTGTCTCTGTCTCTCTGTCTCTGTCTCTGTCTCTGTCTCTCTGTCTCTGTCTCTCTGTCTCTGTCTCTCTGTCTCTGTCTCTCTCTGTCTCTCTCTCTCTGTCTTCTCTGTCTCTCTCTCTGTCTCTCTCTGTCTCTCTCTCTCTGTCTCTGTCTCTCTCTCTCTCTCTCTGTCTCTCTCTCCTCCCCATTATAATGTGAATTCCTTTGCTTTTGTACAAACTAAAACAACGCAGCCAAAATCAGAAGGGAAACAACAAATTGGGAAAAAATCTTTATAACAAAAAACTCTGACAGGGGTCTAATTACTCAAATATACAAGGAGTTAAATCAATTGTATAAAAAATCAAGCCATTCCCCAATTGATAAATGGGCAAGGGACATGAATAGACAATTTTCAGGTAAAGAAATCAAAAGTATCAATAAGCACATGAGAAAGTGTTCCAAATCTCTAATAATTAGAGAAATGCAAATCAAAACAACTCTGAGGTATCACCTCACACCTACCAGATTGGCTAAAATGAAAGAAGGGGAGAGTAATGAATGCTGGAGGGGATGTGGCAAAACTGGGACTTTAATGCATTACTGGTGGAGTTGTGAACTGATCCAACCATTCTGGCTGGCAGTTTGGAACTATGCTCAAAGGGCTATAAAAGAATGCCTGCCCTTTGATCCAGCCATGCCATTGTTGGGTTTGTACCCCAAAGAGATCATAGATAAACAGACTTGTGCGAAAATATTTATAGCTGCGCTTTTTGTGGTGGCAAAAAACTGGAAAAGGAGGGTATGTTCTTCAATTGGGGAATGGCTGAAAAAATTGTGGTATATGCTGGTGATGGAATACTATTGTGCTAAAAGGAATAATAAACTGGAGGAGTTCCATGTGAACTGGAAAGACCTCCAGGAATTGATGCAGAGTGAAAGGAGCAGAACCAGGAGAACATTGTACACAGAGACTGATATACTATGGTAAAATCGAATGTAATGGACTTCTGTACCAGCAGCAATGCAATGACACAAGACAGTTCTGAGGGATTTATGGTAAAGAATGCTACCCACATTCAGAGGAAGGACTGCAGGAGAGGAAACATAGAAGAAAAACACCTGCTTGAACACATGGGTTGAGGCGGACATGATTGGGGATGTAGACTCGAAACTACCACACCAATGCAAGTAACAACAATTTGTAAAAAGGGCTTGATCAATGACACATGTTAAAACCAGTGGAAATGTGCATTGGCCATGGGTGGGAGCACCGCGGCGGGTGAAGGGGAAAGTAGGAGCATGAATCATGTAACCATGTTAAAAATGAATATTAATAAATGGTTCAAAAAAATAATGTGAATTCCTTGAAGGTAAAGACTATGGGTTTGGGGTGGGGGGGGGGGTTGCCTTGCTTTGGAACTGCTTAGCACAGTGCCTGGCTTAGAGTAAGCTGACTGATAGACGGATATTAGAGTGAGGCAGGAGTTGTGAGCTAGGTAGGAATATATTTTTGAAAGCATAATTAGTATCTCAGAAAATGTGATTTACCTCAGAGTCAATTTTTTAGAAATTCAGCTATTTTATAAGGTAAATATCTATATAAATTTATACATTTAGAATCAATCAATAAACATTTATTAATCACACACTCTGTACTAGTATTGTGTTAGGTGCTAGGAATATGAAGATAAAAATGAGAAAATATCTGCCAATATGCACACATATTGGTATATACCAGAGATATACAAAACTAATACAAGGTAATTGGGGAAAGAAAGGTATTAGGACATAAAGGTATAAGATCAGGAAAGGCCTATGTAGGAAATGGCACTTGAGATATGTTTGGAAGGAAGCAAGAGATTCTTAGAAGATTAGGTAAGTAAGTAGTGCATATTTATTTAGATTGAAACAAAAAGTCTAGACTAGGAGTCTAAATAAGTTATTGGATCTTGGGGATAAGGTTCTCTTCCTATTTTTAATGTGGAAATAAAAACACTAAGTTTTAATTCCGCCCCCAAAAAACATCACTTTTTTATCAGATAGATGCAGCATACCAAGTAGGAAAAAATGCTGGATTTTGAGTCAGAGGACATGAGTTTCAATACCAAGTATCCCACTTGCTGCTCATGTGACCTTGGGCATAACTTCATTTATCTGGGCCTCAGTTTTCCCCTATCTAAAAAAGGGGTTGGACTAGACAACTCTTATGCATTTTTCCACTCTAAATTTCTGATGCGCTGATTCCACTTGTGAGTTTGGGAAAGACTTTTAACCTCTCCATGCCTTAGTTTCCTTTTTTGCAAAATGAGGAAATTGTAGATAATCTCTAAGGTGCCTTTCAACTTGAAGTCCAGTCATTTTAAGTTAGGTGGGATGTTCTGGTTATATCAGCCTTGAGACATTTATCCATTAATGAAGAGTACAGGGTACTTAATTGAGGAAGCACCCTGGATCTGTCTGTCAATGAAATAGAAACTACTATACTTTAGCCCTGGGGCAAAGCTGAATCTTTAACCATGTTTTACAGTGGAAAGAATGGAGTTGAAAGATCCAGGTCTGAATCTCAGCTCTAACCTTTTAAACTATGTGACTGTGGGCAAGTCACAAAGCCTCTTTGAGCCTCAGTTTCTTCATCTGTAAAGTGGAGAAAATAATACAAGCAGCTACCTGTTTCAAAAGATTTCTGTGAAAAAAATGTTTTGTAAACCTTAAGGAAAAATTATTAATGAAGTAAATCTTTAAATTAAGAGACAACATGTTGTAGTGCATAGAAAGTTGGTCTCCAGGTCAGGAAATCAAGGACTGCCTCTATTATAAAACTGTTATAATGGATGGCACAAGGTCCTCTGATGGTATGAGGAGCTGAAGCTGAGTGGGTATGGAAATCACTAGGGGTAGCACTAAGTTGTGGTAGTGAACACTAAGGACCCCATAGGAGTATTTGTGAATAAACTAATACACCCAGCTTCAATATAACAGTGACCCAGGAATAAGTAACCAAGTAAAGAGACTATGGGTTAGATCACATAACTCCTTTGACTGCTTATCCTGGCTCCAATGATGGATAACTCTAGTGACTGTGGCTTAACTTTAGTTTGAGTAATCCCTCTTCCTTCAGATACCTAAGGATATGTTTGATAATCCTTAGGGTAAAAATGACATCCACCTAAGTAAGTTTCAAGATTTAATGATAACAGATTTAGTTAGGGAAAGGGAAACAGGGAACTGAAGGAAAGAGGTGTAAAGGGAATCCTTGGCTAAAGCTACAGATGGTCAGGTGATATCAAATCAAAGTTAGTTAGGGTTTGAGATTAGCAGTTGAAGAGGTTTGCCTTTCCCATTTGCAACCTGGCCAGGCCAGGCTGCTTAACCTGAACCAGGCTGTTTGATGGTTTTTATATTGCTTCTTCTTTGATGATCAATTAATTAGGATGTATAGTATAGAGTCACACAGAAGTTGAAGGTATGGTAGTGATCAGAGCTGGATGCAGGTATCCTAAGTTGATTTGGCCTACCCAACTCCCAACCAAACCTCCCCCAAATCCCTTCTCCAAAATGAGAGAGCTTTTGGTCCAAAATCCTGCTATTTATAGTCTGCCAGCAACTGACTTTTACCCTTGATGGCTCATGCCAGGCTTGGTTGATTCTAAGTTTCAAACTGCCAAATGTTGACCATTCTGCTCTCCATTTTGCATAGCAGAAATGATATTACACCTCTGACATATACTAACTGTATGGCTCTGGGAGAGTCACTTCTTTCTCACTGATCAGGTTAGCATTCTAAAACTTTGAGATATAGAATAGATGTTTGTATTTTTTTAAAACTCTGACTTTCTGCCCTACTAACAACTCAGACAGAAGGGAAGGCTTAGGCAAACAGGGTTAAGTGACTTGCCCAGGATCAAACAATTAGGAAGTATCTAAGGTCAAATTTGAACCCAAGAACTCCTGACTAGATCTGCATTCTATCCACTGTACCACCTAGTGGCCCTATTATTGATCTCCACTGGTAGAGGGAATTCCCTTACAAGGAATCTCTATACTAATGAAATAACAGGAATAGACAAAAAATTGGGAGAAAAAAGCATAAGTTAAAGTATTATAAAAATGTGAGGTCTTATTATTACATTTAATGTGAATCTTTATATGTCACCACATGTACCGGTTTTTTATTATTTTTTTTTATCTATCACAATACTTTCGGGGGGTTGGGGGGGGGAACAAAACCCTATTCCTCCATTGAGATTTCTGTTTGGTTTTTATCCTCCTTCACCTTCTTGACTCCAAGAAAAAATTTACTGTGCCTTCTGTATATGCTTGGTACTGTTATGCTCAAAGTGTGGTGGGGTAACTAGATGGAAGAATAGACAGGAAGGTGCTTCTATACGCTGGGCCTAATAAACTGGCCCAAGATCCTCAGGTGGTAAATGGATCTAGGCTGAGTGGGATAGTGCTGACTGGATAGCCACCAAGGCTTATGGATGATCAACTCAGCTAAGCACCAGACCCCACTAACAGTGCTAAAACCAAAAGTTATAGAGGGAGAAGCTGTATAAGTTGTTCAACAGCCCCTCTGGTTCCTTGGCTTGGGGTTAGGTTAAATGATAATAGGCTAGTTGTTGGTATTTGAATAGATAACGTTAAGTGACTGCAATCTTGATAATTCCCTTTCCCCTTTAGCTGTAGTTATTCACTTGCCCCTTGGAATGATTGCCAATCTTCACTAGAATCAAGTTTGAAAGGGGTTTAATGCTTTTGACTCAAAGGGTAGGGCTCAGGATACGGAAAGAGGTGTTAGAAATGGCTATGCTAAATCTAAGGAAGGTTAAAGTAATCTAATCAATGAGCAACAAGTTGGTATTTGGCTAGAGATTTTTTTCCCCCTCACAGACCCTGGTCAGACTTGGCCATGGTCTGGACCAAAAGAAAGGAAGGGGTAGTGATAATCTTCTTTGACAGCTGTGGTGTTGTTATCTCTCAGCTCTGTTTAGTAATAGGTGAATGAACTTCTAATGACAATAAGGTATGGATGCTGGATCTGCAGGTCTATAGGCCTACCCACCCTTCACCACCTTCTGCCCTCCAGAAATTCCCTTCTCAAGACAGACCAAGAATGGCTGAGCGCCTGGGATTTTATAGAGGTGGTCTCAACTGTCTTTTGCCCTTGGCTCATCTGGGTAAATTCCAAGTTCTAAAACTGACGATATGTCACTTAAGCTGTTCTCCATCTGTTTCCAGAAGTTACCTACTACAGTACCCCAAATAAAAAGAAAGCCTCTTTTGGTTTAAATAAGTCTATTGAGTTTTCCTTGAAATAAGGGATCAAACTGAGGGTGGTATTATTTGAACCCATAAGTTGTTTCCTTGCCACTTTCAGGTCACTAAATCAGAGAAAGAGGTGACAGAATTGCACAGAAAAACATCCTCCTTAGACCTCTTACCAGGATAACCTCTTTTAACCCATTTTCTTTGAGCTTATAGCTCTTTTTTCTGGGACTCAGCTGCTGAATGATAATTAGACTTAATAAGAGAACAAGAGTTTCCTGAGGCAATCTAGGCAACATCCCATTTACTGGCAGCTGGGCCTCTGCTGATCTTCATAAAGCAGGATTTTAACCCTAAGTTTGCCATTCATTACATAGAAATTATTTATGTGTATTGACAATGTTAGTGGCATTTCATTATATTTTGCAAGTATCTTAAACACTAAGGACAACTATAATGTGGCCTTCTACTTGTAGTTGCCAACTTTAATGAAGAGAATTCAATCAACAAGCAAATAACTTGGGGCTACTTGGGAGGAGTGGGAAACTGCCTTTAATTGCTCTTACCTCCATATAAACATTCTATACTAATCCCTATTTGAAGAGCTGGTCATTCCTCCCCAGATCTATATGTGTTCTGGACAATTTATTCTGTCTACTTGATTACTTATGCCATGTTAGGAATAAAGAATGAGAGAGGAGATTCTTGTGACTTTTAGCATTGCTGATAGCATGCAAGTTTTATTTAAAAAAGAGATTTGCAAATATGCAAGGTTGCTTTATCTCTCTAATTAAAGTTTCTTTGGTGGAATCAACATCTCAGATAGGTTATGATGAGTTAGAAATCTGTGATTTAATAGGTGTAGAGAAATCCAGGAGAAGAAATTCTCTCTACCAATGCAGGTTAGCACCTGTTTTGTAACTTAGTGTTTTAAGAGAATTGTCTGGGACACTGAGAGGTTAAGAGACTTGTCTAGGATCAGCTGGTCAAAATAGAGGCAAGAATTGAACTTAGTCTTCCTGGCTCTAAGGCTGGCTCTCTATATTTTGTGATATCTAGTTCCATAGGTTAAGAAACAATGATTTGGTTGTGAATTGATTCTTCCTTCAGTAACACAAATCACAACCTCTCCGTTGCTGTGTTCAAAAAATTACTCACTGTGGAGCAATTCTGTTGATGTCTCCTGAGACCTATTACCTAGGCTGATCCTCATACAACTGAAAGAGTGAATAACTGGGTCCATATTCAAAATCTTTCAAAAGGTAGTATTCCACTAAGAAAGTCTTTAAGGATTTAGGGTTACTGGAATCCTTCAATGAAGCATAAATGTAGGACTTCAGTAAAGGTATGAAAACTAGTAATAAGTCAATTTCCCCTAAGCCCATCACGTTGTTTTATAACTCAATAAAATGCCATCAATTGACACCAGTGTCTTTGTATTCACTTTTAATCAACAATGAATGTAAATATAACCTTTGCTACACCCAGTAAGTGTAGCAAGCCAAAACCAAAGACGGGAAGTAGGCTAGAGTATGCTATCATTCTGGTTTCATAAATATAGGCACTGCCAGGACCTTTGTAAAAAAAGCCTTAAGAAGGCTTGTATTTTTAGAAGTTTAAGTAATGCTAAGGAAATATGCAGTAAAAACATCAGTCAATTTTTATCTTATGAAATATAGTTTTAGCCAACAAATATTTCCCCCTTCAGTTCAGACTTCTGCTTGTGTTCTGTCTCTATTATTATTCCCTCCATTCAGGTTTTATACATACATACATATATATTACATATATTCATTGCCCTTTTTACATGTCTAGTTTTCCCTCTTTCAACTTTCAGCCTTCTTTGACAGTAGTATCTTTTCCCTATGCATAGAAAATTGGATTTGAAGTCAAAAGATCTTGGGTCCAAAACCTGTGTGTTGATGGGCAAAGTCATTTAAACTTTCTTAGACTACATTCTTTCAGCTTTAAAATGGGGGTGGTGGACTAGGTGGTTTCTAAGGTCTTTATCCTCAATCACTACTGTGCTTTAATCTATTAAATCTATTAAATATCCTCTCTACCTTCCTTCAAATACATCCAAAAGATTAGATTTCTTTATGTAGTTTGACTGATGTTTTGAGTCTCCCCATGAACATGGATGAAAAGTACTTTGTAAACCTTAAAGTGCTATAGAAATATTATTATTATTATTATTATTATTATTTTACTATCCTTAGGTTTCCAGTCTAGTAATGGCTTCATTCTCTGAGTATTCTAATGTACTTAAGCAATATTTTTTAGAGTAATACAGGGGTGGGCCATTAAATATTTAACAACCATACAGAGGGAAGCAGGAAAGTGCTGTAGGCATATACTCTGAAGTGTGATCTGCATTATTAACACTTTGTTAAATCTAGACTATCAACAATAAGTAAAACCCTGATTTTTAATGATTTCTAATTTCCAAGGTGTAAATGCTCACACTGAAAATTTAACAATCTGTGTATGGAAGAATTGGGACACTATTACACTATTGGTGGAAATCTGAACTAATAATAACCATTCTGGAGAGCAATATGGAACCAGAGCCAAAGGGCCATAAAAATACACATACCCTTTGATCCAGTAATACCACTACAGCAACATGGATTTCAAGTAGATGTTCTCAAAGAGATCAGAGATAAGGGGAAAAGACCTACCTACCTGTAAAAGAATATTTTTAGCAGCTTTTTCTGTAGTGGCAAAGAATTGGAAACTGAGGGGCTGTCCATCACTTGAGGAAAGGATGAACAAGTTGTGGCATATGGTTTGTAATGGGACACTATTGCACCATAAGAAACAATGAACAGAATGAATTCAGAAAAAAACCTGGATTTATATGAAATGATGCAAAATAAGGTGAACAAAACAAGAACAATGTATACAGTAACTGAAATATTATGTAATCAACTCTCAAGTACTAAACTGTAAAGCACTTAATAAACTTTAAAGGACTATATAGGTATTAGTTATTATTAAATGCTCTTTTCAGAGTCCTTTCTATGCCTGAACCATCCAACATCATTCTACCTACCAAAGAGATCAGGCTGTAGGTACTTATTTGAACATGTATACCTGAGATATGTGATTGAATTTGGAAGATAAACATTGTGCATTCAAATTTAATGCTATTTACACTTTTAGGGGTCATAGAACACATCAATCATTACAGAGAGCAGAGGATAGCCTTTGTATTTATTCTAGAATTTAAGAATTCTTCTTTCCCTCCCCCACTTTCTCCCAGTCATTTACAAATATGTGGCCCAGAGAACAAAGTTCACACAATCTTCAGAATATAAAACAGGATGGTTTAACATAAAGGTGTCTACCAAAAAAAAAAGGTGTTTTTGTGATTCTTTCCTTTTATTTATCTGAGCCTTGTTTAGAAGTGTCAATTCAATTTTTAAAAATTGAATTTTCTGAAAGAATAATCTACTATAATTATAATTTTTTAAAAGAGAGATGATATTTCTACTTTGATTTGATATACAAAATCATAAATTATCTAAGAAGTATATATTATCAAAGAGGAAAACAGTCTGTGATTTTATCACTTTGGGGAGTTCTTTCTGCCAGTATAGATCTCAACTACAGAACTTGGCTCCTGAGGCATATAGATATTATAGTTATACAACCATAACTCTTGAACTGGAATGGACCTCAGGAACAACCTAGCTAAATCTCCATACTTTAGAGATGAGGAAATTGAAACCTTGGAAAGTTAGGCTATGAGCCTGAGGTCATATAATTAGTAAAAGTTAAGGACAGTACCTAAGATCTAAGGCTTCCCAACTCCAAGCCCAGTTCTCTATGCACAGCTAATAACTATTATCAGATTGGGGGTAACTATTGTATAATCGTCATTAAATAATTCAATCAAACTGATACTTGTTAATTCAGCTGTTGTGGTTCTTTCCATACTCTCCTTCTACCCACTTTCCAGGGTGCTTTTTCCCCTTTGGTTTCTAAAAAAACAATCAGATCTCAAAAAAATGTTCAGGAGAATACTCTCATTCTTGGTAAATAGTATGTAAGGTAAATACAGTAGAATTTCCTTTATAGTTTTTGTATTGGGAACAGAACTAAAAAAATATCATATATGCTATAAGGTCTTGTTAGATAATTAGGATGGAGATAGGGACTGATCCTATGATTTCATTACTCTCTACTCCCTAATGAAAAAACTCATATCAATGCAAGTCCATACCTTTTCTACAATTTATATAATCTTATTTGACAGTAGCATAACTGAAAGATAAGGTAATTTGGCCAAGGTCACGAAGCCAGTGTATTTTAGAGGCTGCATTTGAACTCGGGTTTTCTTGACTCCAAGGCTGTACCTCATTAGATTTCTGTTGTAGATAATTGTTTAAATTAGATAGGCATAATTTGTTCAAATAATTGAATTTGAATAACAAAGTCAGTTATAATAGGGTTTTCGTGTGTTTTGACTTTTTAAGTTGGAACTATCCTATTCTCGAATTTTTGTTACTAGCCTCTCATGCATTCATTTCAAAATGATTTGGAGATTCTTTGTTATCTTTCCTTGCCCTTAACTATTGAACTGACAAATTTCTAAGATCTTGTAGGAGAACCTGTCGAATAAACACTCATAGGTCACTTCTCAATAAATGTCCCTAACTTTTTCCTTCTCCCAAATGCCCTGAACCTAAGGTGCCTCAGAATGGACAGATACATCCTTATACACGCAGGAACACAAACTAGTTCCCTTGATGCCAACTTTGCAGGGCAATTCACTTAAAGGAAGAAAAGAGGAGACCCCAAGATACCTTAAGGCTAATGATGGCGAGACCATAGGGAAGAGTTCATATAAAGGAATTCAACTGAGGTATGGCTGCAGCAATATAGTCAATTTGGTAGCTTCCTATTTAAATTAATCAATCACACTAAATATAAACTAACCTTGGATGTTTCTGGGCTGTAGAAAATGCAATTGATATCAACATCATCTAAATTTCAATAATCTGGGACAAATCTCCTATTGCCCCACTTTACTTTATTAGAATTTTGTGTCTCCTCTGTCCTACTCAACCCACAAAACCACCAAAGTTCCCTGTTGACACGAGAAGGATTAAGACTTTAAAAATGAAGCTTTAAAAACTCTTCATCATACCTTCACTATGATTGTATTTTTTCTCAGTTAGCATAACACAGCCAGGATTTCTTCCTTCTGATTGCCACTTTGTATTGTCTTCACAGCAGGACAATCAGCAGAAAGGATGCATCTGCCCAGCTGGCTGCAATGAATCTTATCTTCATCATGCTATGAAACAGAATTGACAATTTGCTAGTAGTTAACTTCTCATGTCTGTTCAGCTGACTCACGCTTGTATTATTCTCCAGCCATTTTAGAACTGCGCACAATTCAGTCAAATAGCCTACTGTTGAACTGCAATGACAAATTTTGTAGCACGCTTATGATGCAACTGAGTTAAGAGGTAAGGCAGAAAGCCAGAGAATTAACCCTGTTTGGTGAAAGAGCTGCAGAATAAAAGCTTCCTTGATACTGACATGATGCAAAGTCAAGCCAATGCTTCATTATTATATTAATGCTTCATTAAGAGAAGATATGAAGGCACCCACAGAAATTGTGACATATAACAACTGTCAATACCACCCACAATAATTCAGGCTACTAGTATTAAAACCTAAGAACAAAAGGAAAAAAATAATTGTCAGGAATTGTATTTTATCAGTCTTCAGATTTTTCATTTGGGGATGTGAGGAAATCTCAGGGTCACTGAGAAAGGAAAGTGATCATCTCAAAGACCAAAAGTCTTTGCTTTTTGGAAGACAGTCAAGCATTAGTCACATGAACAATTTGGCAAATTTAGTCTAATGCCTTTACAGTGAACACAGCAACATGGGTTTCAAGTAGATGATTCTCATCACGACTCTTATTGGTGATTCATATCTCCCTGATTATTCTGCAGTGGGGAAGAGATCTGAGATCATTCATGCACAGAAAATTATTCTCAGTTGAGGAAAGATGATAGCACAGTCCAGTAAAAGGAATTAGAATTCTATTTCTTGAACGAGGTCACTGTGATTCAATCACTTGGCTACATATTTTTACCAATCTGATTTTACACTTTCATTTCCCATATCCCAGCCCTACTCCCAATCATTCTTCTTTGAGGTGTTTTGTTTCCTTTCATTTGAAAAATAAAAACAAAAATAAAAATAGCCATCACCTCCTTTCTTCCCACATGAGTTACTCTGGCTTTTTCAACCAAAGTTTTATATTAATCAAGTACTCTCCATAGAATCACAGAAGCTAAGAGTTAGCTGAGGCCTTAAAGGTTATTGAGTCCAACTCCTACCAAAATCACGAATCCTGTTTATAATATATCTATCAAGGAATTACCTAGCCTCTATTTTAAAATTTTTTGATATAATATAATCCTCCTTTCTTCAAAAGGTTGTACCATTCAAGCCAGGTAGGAAAGGGACAATCCTGTGTTTTGTGCTGTCTGTAGAGGAAGATGTGATTTTTGATTGGTGGAGAGAATGCTAAGCATGATAATGTATGTGAGGAACTTACTGAGTTGATTCCAGAGATTCTCTGGAGAAACATGTGGACAGATGACTCTCTAGGGAGGCAATATAGAGATATTGACATAGTATATGCACATGGGAAGCTGGCCCCATCATATCCTAGGTTTAATCTGAAATTCTAGAGACTGCTAAAAATGAACCTTCTCAATTTTAGCTGAGGACTTTTGTTTCTAGAAACCAAGATGACAGAGTAAAGAATGCTCCAGTCTTTCCCAAACCCATTTCCAAACATCCATTAAAAAAAGAAAAAACTTCAAAACTAAGAGAAGCAAGAAGGACCCATCTTACTGGGATGAGAAGGAAAAGTAATTCAGTACTTGCAATATCAGAGAACCTGTAGAGCAGGGACAAACTCATATCTTGAGACATCAGAGAACCTGGCAGCAGGAAAGCAGAACTCAAGTTTCACAAAATTACAGACTACAAGCCACCCCACAGCAAGTCAGCCAGACCATCTCCCATGCCAAGTGGGACTGTGGGACCCAAAGGTATCTAGCTCTACCTCAAGCACCAGAGAAGACTACACTGCAAGTTTGGAACAATATTCCCTCTATACCAGAAGCAAAGCAGAACTTCAACATATATAGAAGGTAATGAAAACTAGAAAGATGAGTAAAAGACAAAGAAGAAACTTGGGTTTACTTTCATGACAGTAAAGGTCAGAATACAATGCAGAAGATAACAATGCCTCAAAGGCAAGAATGAAAGGGTATCAGGTCCAAAAGAACCTTTGGAAAACTTTAAGAAGTTAAACAACCAAATAATAAGAAAACTGATAAGAGTCAACGCTTGTGAAAAAATTCATTGAAGAAAACAATGTCCTAAAAACTAGAATGAATCAAATGGAAATGGAGGCCAAGAAAACACCTCCCTAAAGACCAACACTGGCCAAATGGAAAAGGAGGCTCAAGAATACAATGAAGAAAAAACTTTTTAAAGTGCAGAACTGGCCAGATGGAAAAGGAAATGCAAAAGCTCACGAAAGGAAATAATTTCATAAAAATTAGACTTGCACAAATGGAAGCTAATGACTCCATAAGAAATCAATAAAAGCAATAAAAACAAGTTCAAAAGAATGATAAAAATAGAAGAAAATTTGAAATATTTCACTGTAAAAACAACTGATCTGGAAAATAGATCCAAGAGAGATAATCGAAGAATCACTGGAATACCTGAAAGTAATGATCAAAAAAAGAGCTTAGACACCAAATTACAAGAAATCATCAAGAAAAACTGTTACAATATACTAAACAAGAGAGGGGAAAATAGAAATTTAAAGACTCCACCCATTACTTCCTAAACGAAATCCCCAAATAAAACATCCCAAGACTAACATAGCCAAATTCCAGAACTTCTAGGCCAAGAGAAAAGTACTGCAAGCAGAGAGAAGGAAATAATTCTAATATCATGGAGCTGCAATCTGAAGTACACAGGACCTAACAGCTTCTACATTAAAAATGGACCTCTTCTGGGTGAGATTGTTTTCTCTCTCCTAGTATGAATTGAGAACTTATTTCCAAGATAAAGATCCAATTCATGTTTGTATATTCTTTGATATATTCTAATCTGTGTAATTTCTATTTTTATTTGCTGTTTGCTTGGATAAATATGGTCTAACTGCTTTCAGTTAGGTTTGGAATTCCAAGGCTCAATACAAGGAAACACAATGCAATGACAAAAGACAGTGTAGTCAATAGAGAGAAAGAAAAGCAAGCTAACTTTATTGAAGAGAAAAATACAATAAGAAGGGGCAGTAAGAGATGATGGAAGCAAGTCAAGGTAGAAGAGAGAATTCCAGGACTAGTAAAAATCTGATGACTTTTAGTGTTCCTATCTAGGTCAATAAGGCCGAGAATTGTAAAGAGGAAAGGGAAGCCTAGATCTGGGAAATGTGCTGATTCATAGTAGAGGAGAGAGAAATTGACAGGAAACTGGTGGCTAGTTTGATATTCTAACCATGAGAATTGTCTAACTCTTAGAATGAAACCTGACTCCTCTTGATGACACCACCTTCTTGACCCCCTTTCAGAATTGAACCTGTATTCATTCTCCTTAGCTTACTGGTTGAAGAGGGGGAATTAGAATATGCCTTATTCCTTCCTCCTTACTATTTACATGTTCTCTACCTCTCTACATAATCACTCAGCCATATTATTTATCTTTACCACTCAATCAAAATATTGGTAGAAGTTGTCTACAGATCTTCAGGTTACTTCTCTTCCTTCCTTAATTAGTTTGGTATATGGCCCCAAATTTTTCTTTACTCCTTGTCATCTTGCCTTATACTAGAGGACTTCAATATATATATATATTGAAGTATATATATATATATATATATATATATATATATACACACACACACACATATATACTCTCTCTCAAACACTATAATTACTCAGTTCCTCAACCTACTCACTTCTCATAACTTCCTCCTCTATCCAACCACAACCATACACAAAGAGGTCATAATTTTGATCCTGCCATTACCCACAAATTACCACTTCCTTGTTCAAAAATTAGACATCTCCGTTTCCAATCATAATCTATTAACTTTCCATCTCTCCATTTGCCTTACCTTATCTAATTCTACTCTTCATCTAGACCTTGACCTCTAATCCCTTGACCCCTCAATTCTCTCCCAGGCAATCTCCCTTTCACTAATAGCTCTCTCCATTTTTCTCTGTCTTGACCCTTTGGTGAACCAATTCAACCCTACACTATTCTTTTCTCTTGAGTCCCTAGCCTCCTTTCATTCCACTGATTGCACCCTGCCAAGCCTCAGCTTTGGATCACTCCCACCATCTGCTGCCTTTATTCCTACACATGGGCTGATGAACAAAGGTGAAGAAAAATCATACAACTATTCTGATTGGGTCCACTACAAATTTATATTATACAACTTCAACTAGGTTCTCATTGATGTTAGGCAATCCTACTATGCTTTTCTTATCAACTCACTATTCTTTTCTCCATAGAGGCTCTACCAACCCTTTTTATTCCTACTAAATCTCCCATGGCTCCCTCTACCTCTAGTCTCTCAGCTGAAAACCTTGCCTTATAATTTACAGAGAAAACTGAGATCACTTACCCTGAGCTCCCTTTTCTCCATTTCATGTCACCCACATACCTTCTGTCACTATCTCTGCCTCACTGTCTACTGTCTTACGTGATAAGGTGACATTAATCCTTTCCATGGCTGATCTCTACCTGCTCAAATGATCTCATTCCATCCTTTCTCTCCTCCAAAAGATTAGCCCCTCTATCATCCTCATTCTATCATTTGTTTTCAATTTTTCCCATTTATGGCTCATTTCCTACTGTCTACAGACATGTCTATCTGTCTCTCAATTGGAAAAAATCCTTTACTTGATCTATCCTCACTATTGTCCTATATCTCTTCTGTCCTTTGTGACTAAACTCCTTAAAAAGTTAATCTACAATCCACTTCTCTCTCCTCTTACTCTCTTAACTTGAAAGCTGATTTCTGATCTTATCCTTGCAATGAAATTACTCTTTCCAAAGTTAACAATGATCTCTTAGTTGCCAAATCCACTATCCTTTTCCTAGCCTTTAATACCATTGATCGCCCTCTTCACCTTGAAACTCTCTTTTCTCTAGGTTTTTGAGACAACACTCTCATGGTTTTCTTCCTACCTAGGCATTCCTTCTCACATTCCTTTCCTGGATCCTCATCTAGATTATGCCCTTTAACCATAAGTGTCCAGTGAAATTTGTCATGGGCCCTCCTCTCTTTTCCCTCTTTTCCCTTCTTCATTTGGTGATCTTGTCAGCTCCTGTGGATATAATTGCCATCTTTATGCTCACCATTCTCAAATCTACTATCACCTTGACCTCTTTGATGACCTCCAATCTTCATTCCCAACTGCCTTTCAAACATCTTTAACTAGGTGTTTATAAGATATATTAAACTCGACGTCTCCAAAACTGAATTCACTATCTTTTTCCCAGAAACTCCCCTCCCCTAACCCTTTTCCTGAATTAATGTAAAAAACAACATTATCCTTCCAGTCCCTCAACCTCAATCTAGGTCTCATCCTCAACTCCTCTCTATCCCTCCATCTCCAATTTGATGGCATATTCTATCAATTTTAATTCATAACATTTCATATAATTCCCCATTTCTCCTTTGACATTGCTACTACCCTATTGTATTACCTCACCTTTGGACTAATTCAATATCCCACTAATGGGTCTGCCTGTCTCAACTCTCTCCTCATTCCAATTCATCCTCCAACTGAAATCCTGTTTAGTGTCCCAAACTTCATAACCTATCCCCCTCCTACTTTTTTCAGACTCTTTATACCATACTCTATGACATGCTCTATTCCATCCAGTGACATTGGCATCTTTGTTGTTTCACAACATTTGAGCTCTTGACTTTGGGTATTTTCTCTAACTACCCTCCCAACCCCCCATGCCTGGAGTGCTTTCTGTCTTTACCTCCTAGCTTTTCTGGCTTCCTTTAAGTCCCAGCTAAAATCCCATCTTCTATAGCAGTGATGATGAACCTATGGCATGGGTGCCAAAGATGGCACACAGAGCAGGCTCTGTGGGCACGTGGCAGCCCTCCTCCCAACCAGAGTTTGTTACACTATCGAAAGCAGAGGGACTTGGACAGAGCTGCTCCCTTCCCCCTCTCTACCACGCCTGAGGACATTTTTTTCACATTTCCCACCCCTTTGCCCAGCAACCCAATGGGAATGCACAGGGGGTAAGACAGTAGCAGAGCTAGAGGGAAGGGGAGTGCTTGGACCATTCTCCTCTCGCTCTCTACACTTACTGAGGACATTTCTCACTTCACCCATCCTTCCACCCAGCCCAATGGGAGAGCTTTCTCCCTCCCATGTGGGTGGTAAGGGGAGGGCTGGTATGCATGGTATGCCTGGCATTTGGTGTGGGAGAGTGGCATGGTACTGGGGGGGGGGGGGCACAGCACTGGGTCTAGGGGGTGGGGTGGGGGCAGGACCCAGCACTCTGTCTCCAAAAGGTTTGCCATCACTTTTCTATAGGAAGCCTTTTCCTACCTTTCTTAATTGTAGTGCCTTCTCTCATTTATTTCCTACTTGTCCTATATAAAACTTATCTATATGTATCCCATAGATTGTAAGTTTCCTCATAGATTTTAAGCTTCTTGAAGGTAAGGGATATATTTTACTCCTTGTATCCCCAGAAGTTAGCACAGTGCCTGGCACAAAGTGCTTTTTAAATGTTTGTTCACTGACTGAAGTCCTTACTTTAATAAGATGGCTCAGTGGATTTTAGCAGCTTCTTGGCTTCAGCCAAGGGAGGATACTGAAGTAATTGTAAATGAGTTTATTCAATATTCACTATTTATGATACTCTTTTGTATAATCAATGTTAGTGGAAAGGAGTTGATAAGTATAAGCTAAGAACAAATATGTTCCTTAGAAATGACCAAGGAAGTGTCTTTTCTTCTGAATGTATCAATTTGTAAACTATTAATATCTGACTAGAACAGATGGGTATAATTCTAGCCTGATATCTGTTTCAGACAAGAAGAAAACATCTAGCATGAGGGTTTGTTCCTAGGATTGGCCTGCTCCTCCCACACCTAAACCTAACGTCAGTCAGTACAGGCACTGCCTTTGGTTTTCCCCTTTGCAGAGGTAATTCATATGTTAGACAGCTCAGGTGGGTCTAAGTCTTATCTGTTTACCCCATCCTCCACCCACATTTTTTTGTATTTAATGGGATATGTGTTTTCCTTATGTAGTTCAGAATTTCATCTTGATATAATAGTACCATGCATTAGAAGAGGCTGCTGCTCCGCAGGTATTTCCTCCACATGGAAAGTAAAGCTGGAAAATCTAGGGTACTCAGAGCAACACATGGTACAAAGTGTCATGCTTATAATTATTAGTATTCACTCATTACATGTATCCAAAGAAAGTTGTTCAACCACAGGTACATTGTCTAAAAGCACCCAGCACACTATTGGTTACATAGTGATCTCCTAATAATCTTCTGTCTTTTTAAAGTCCTTCATAAACTAACATTTTCCCACCTTTCCAGTTTTCTTACATTTTTATATCCTTTCGCTCACTCCGTAATTGAGTAACACTGGCTTCCTTCCTGTTTCTACCACCCAACACTCCATCTCCTGACTTTGTGAGTTTTTTATTTGCCATCTCCCATGCCTAGGACTCTCTCCCTCCATATCTCCACCTCCTGAATTCTTTGGCTTCCTTCAGATCTCAGCTAGAGTGTCATCTTCTGTAAAAAGCTCTTCCCAATACACTCTTTTTTTAAACCCTTACCTTCCATCTTAGAATCAAAACTGTGTATTGGTTCCAAGGCAGAAGAATGGTAAGGGCTAGGCAATGGGAGTCAAGTGACTTGCCCAGGGTCACACAGCTAGGAAGTATCTGAGGCCAGATTCTAATACACTCTTAATGTTAGTCCCTCCCCTCTGTGGATTATCTTCACTTTATTTTGTATATATCTTGTTTTTACATAGTTATTTACATGTTGTCACATCATATTATAAAATTCTTCAGAGCAAGTTCTATATTTCTGGTGCTTAGCATAGTGCTTGGCTCAGAGTAGGTGCTTAATAAATGCTTATTGATAAAATTCATTGATTGATAAATGGAATGATTATAGATTTTTTGAAGGCAATGTAGTACAACAGAAAGAATTCTAAATTTGAAACTAGAGAACCTGTGTTCTAATATTGGCTCCACTACTGGATAACCAATCTGTTTGACCTCTGGGAAGTTCACATAATAATGACAATACAAATAATAATGACAATTGTTAGCATTTATATAACATTTTAAGACTAGCAAATCACTTTAAATATGTTACTTCATTTGACCCTATGACATAGGAAAGAAAAAAGGAAGGAAGGAAGGAAGAAGAAGAAGAAGAAAGAAAGAAAGAAAGAAAGAAAGAAAGAAAGAAAGAAAGAAAGAAAGAAAGAAAGAAAGAAAGAAAGAAAGAAAGAAGGAAGGAAAGAAGGAAAGAAGGAAAGAAGGAAAGAAGGAAAGAAAACAAGTATTTGACCCTTACAACAACTTTGGAAGGTAGATTAGGAAACTGAGATACAGATAACTAACTTGCCTAGAGTCATAAAATCAATAATTACTGACTCAGGATTTACCTCTATTCTTCCAGACTCTAAGTCTGGCCCTTTAGCCATTGTATCACTTAGCTGCCTCTGTAGCCCTCAGGTTTTTTTTCCCTATAAAATTTGGAAGTGGAACTAGATGCCCTTGCAGGTCCTATCCATCTATAAATATCTGATCCTTTGAACCTCAGAAACTCAGTAAATATTTATTGAATGAATAATGACTGCAGTCATACCTTCTGAAGGGACTGTTTCTGCTTGTGATCCTGCCTCTTACTCAGCCAGCTAAACTCAATGGAACAGAGTAGGGTAAAAGGTTAATTGTCTGCTCCTCCCATCAGCAAAGGTTAACTAGTGAAGCTAATACCTAGAAAAGAGAAGAGAGAAAGTGTATTATCTTTACAACAGGAAGAAAATCCCTCAATGCTGTACGTAATAAAATCACTATCAGTGTGTTTTACTGGGGGTAGGGGGAGGAATACTCAACAGCTATTCAGTTTTGCAATGTTTTGCTTATATTTTTTAGGCTCTGATCTAGAAAAGTAGCATTAATGTATTTTTAATCCTTGTGGAGAATTAGCACCATGAAATATTATATGCACTTTATGATACTTCTTGCCTCCATTCACTATTTCCCATTCAATCTCTTATCTAATGTTCAAAAGAATGGAACCCTCTTAAGAGCCAGAATTGTTTTTCCATTAGTCTTGTCCCTCCCCTCTCAGAACCTAGGACAATGACTTTCAAACAGAAGACACTTAATCAAAGATTGTGGGATTGGACTGACTGTCAAATCATCTTGTAAACACAGAATTTGCCTTACTAGTATTACTGTTTTTTCTTTTTGAAAAAAAATTTTGGGGAAAATATAAATTGGTTCTATTACAAATAAGAATTTAATGGCAAATATGCATTGCAAATTATATTAACTGGATTCCCATATACATATATATGTATATGTATATATATAGTACTGTATGGTCTATAAAGGATTTTTCTCCATTAAAATTATGCAAAGTGACAAAAAATGTCCTTCCCCTTTGACCCAGATATTCCAAGAATACTCCAAGGAGGTCAACAAAAAAAAAGAAAGATCCCATAGACACCAAAGTATTTATAGCAACATTTTTTGTAGTAGCAAAGAACTAAAAATAATAGATGCCTATCATCTGGGAAATAGCTAATCAAGTAGTGGCACATACATGTACTTTAATTACTGTGCTGTAAGACAATGGTGTCAATCTCAAATAGAAATGGATCCCTACAGACCATATATTGACTTCTAAAAACAGGAATTAATGTTATTTGTTGTATTATATTTTTATTTAGTTAGCTAGTTAAACATTTTCCAATTACATTTGAATCTGATTCAAGCAGCACTGCAGAGTTTTATAGGCAGGATGAAGGCTATGAGTTTGAAACTCTGCTGTAAGAAATGGTTGCTGTAATGAATGCAGAATATCACAAGAAGAATTATATGAATAGGTATAATGTGAAAAAGTATCAAGAAAACAATATTTATAATAATTATAAAAATGTAAATGAAAAAGAACAACAAAAGAAATGAAATGGAATGCTGTAATATGAGAATGTCCAAGCTTGCCCTTAAAGATATGAAGAGCTACTTCCCTATTTCCTTGAAAAGGTGGGGAGCTAAAGGTATTATACCCTACAGGTGTTAGATTTTTTAAAATTGTTAGTCGGTTCTACTGAACCTTTTTCTTCTCTTTTTTTTATAATTATTTTTTAAAAGTGATTACTATTTGGAGAGAATGAGGAAAAGAATATATTGGGAAATGTAAGGGATATCAAAGCAAAAGGTAACAATAAAAATGTATATATGTACGTATGTCATTTATTATGTATTTATTCTCAACATTTTTCTTTTTAAATTTTGAATTCCAAACTCTCTCCCTCTTTCCTGTCCCCTCTACCATCTAATGAGAAGTAAAAAATATTATATCAATTATATATATGAAATTATTCAAAACATATTTTTAAAAGCAAGAAGAATAAATAAAGTGAGAGAATTGTACTTCAGTTTGCACTCAGAATTCATCAGTTACCTCCCTGGAGAGAAATATCATTTTTTCATCATGAGTCCTTTGAAATTGTCTTATATCATTGTATTGATCAGAGTAGCCAAAGTCTTTCACAGTTGATCATCAGTACAATATCACTGTTACTATGTACAATAATCTCCTAGTTCCTCTCACTTCACTTTGCATCAGTTCATATAGGTCTTGACATGTTTTCTTGAAACCACTCCCCTCATCATTTCTCATAGCACAATAGTATTCTTTCATAATCATATGCCACATATTCAATCATTCACCAAATGATGAGTATCTTGTGGGTTGCCTCTGATCTGACATCTTGGCCTAAAATTTTATTTAAAGGAAAGTTACTTCCTAACAACAATCTTAAGAAGTAGATATGTAAGTGGTACAAGTATTATACAGAAATATCACTTAGTGAAATTCTACATTACCATAGTAAACAGTGCTATTTCATAAATAAATACATATTTAATAAACACATATTAAGTGCCAGGCATTATGCTAGACAGCAGATATACAAAGTAAAAGAATAGAATAAGCTCAACTTGCAAATGAGTTTACATCCCAGTGGTAGTAGCTAGTGTTCTAAAAATGTTAATGAAACTTTCAAAATGCTTAACTTACTCTGAGGGGAAGTCAATAATCTAGAAGGCTCAGACCCATAATGACCCTCTCTCCAAGGATAATTGCCCTTCTTTCAGATCTTACTAATTGGATAGGCCATTTTACAAATTATAGTTAGCAAACTAGATGACCTTTAAGTTTCCTTTTAACTCTAAAAAGCTGATTCTAACATTCAAAGACTTCATTGAACAATATTGCTGATAGTCTGAAAGAGTTCATTAGTATCCTAAAGATGTCATTCTCTTTATTCCTTTATTTTGTATCCTTTCTTTTCCTATAAGAATTTGAGGTAGCTTTCAAAATAAAGTTCTACACCAAAATTTTATTTCAATGTATTGTAGTATGGAGATGACTTTTGAATTTCAAAGGCTTTACTGGGTGAATAAATTCTAGCAAGTCCTGACAAAAACTGGAAAGGTTCAAGGATAGTCTTAGTGTTGACCTGCATAACTATCACCCAAGGATCAACCTAAGTTTGTAAAGACTCATCATCTAGCAAATTACTACAAAGTGATTTTTTTAGCCCAGCCACTCTCAAAGATTGTCTACTAAATCATAGGGAGATTGAGAGCTGCATTGGTTTGAAAAAATGGGGTCCGCACTGATACTATTATACCATTGAAATATTGAAAAAATATAAAATGAAAAATAATTAAAGTGGAAAACAAAAGAGATTCTCTAAAAGAGAGCATAGGTAGACTATGAAACCAAGGAACCTGGATTACTTGAGTATAGAAATATTATAACAGAGATGATGGGATTTAACGCATACTTGAGTCAGTTCCAGTTCTGCATTTATTTCAGCAACCTAGAATGATCCCAAAGTTGGGCTCAACTTCCTGGCCTCTAAAGCATTAAAAGGAAAATATATTGGAATTCATATTTTCATTATTTGACAAAAGAATACTTGTAAATTCATAGAGAGAGAGGCTTTCCCCATGAATTGAACTCTAGAAAGAAGGAACCATTTGATCTCTTATTGATTAGATTTTCCTTTAAAAAATGTCAGAGGGAACACATCAAAACACATTAATATTCAATCTGCTCTTGTTGATGCTAGGAATGAGACTAGTATTTTGCAAAGAAGTAGGAGATTATAGCAAAATTGCATATATATATAATAGCTCAAGATTCCATTCTTCATAACAACCCTTCATAAGTATATTCAGGGTTAAACAACCAGTAGACTATGGAAGAAACTTAATTCTTACTTCTCTAGCATATACTTACTGATATGCTTTCCTAAAACAACTGGAAAAATATAAATGTCTTTCAAATGTAGCAATGTTATGGGAATGGTGTTTTGATCAAAATATTAAATTACTCCTGTTTTACCCTGTACCCTACAACTAACTTGTTGCCCAGATTGGCATAAACACTCCTTCTCCACTCAAAGAAGAAGCATCAAGGTGTAATGGGAGACTAGTAAGAACACACATCATGCTTAGCTGATATAATTCTCAAGTGGAAGAGGTTAGAAAGTCTGCTTCCAGAAAAGCATGATGACAAATAATGCAAAGGCCCTATTCCTTGACTTAAAGCATGCATAGAATTTCTGTAGTGGGTTCATCTGCTCACCACTTGGTAAAGCAGAAATGTTATGATTGGTGATGGAGCCAGAACTAGGGTGCATTCAAGAGAAGCTAACCAACCAAAATAATTCTCTTGTTTTTCTTCTTTTCCACTTGATTAACCATTGAGGAGACATGCTACAAGTCTCTGGTGACTGATTCCCTCCCCATTTGACATCAACATGTGGTCTATGTCTCTGTTCTTTATTTTTGTATTTTTTATTTCCTGTTGTAGGTGGAAGAGTTTTGGAAAGAGCTATGAATTTGTGAGTTTTGAAAGATCAGAATGGTGAGCCACTGCAGATCTGAGAATGGGAGTCTATTCCTAGGTTTTGTGGCCAGTTAGCCTAACTTGTTGAAAGACAGGACTAGTCCAGAAGGAAATTAGACAAGGACTCATTTAGTGGCTTTATCCTTTTTGGAAGTGAAGCTTGTGTAATGAAATGCTATGTAGAAACTGTCCGATCTGACCATTCTTTCCAGAGACTAAGGAATTTAGAGTGAGCTTACTCCCATATGGTGGGCAGAAAGGGTTATAATTCTGTTCTTTATATATCTTTGTAGTAATTATCTGTTTGTAGTAGCTAATTGACTTTAATTGGTTAAATGAAAATTGTCATTAATGTCTAGTAGTGATTAGGGGTGAGAGGGCATATCCTGGAATTGGGACTGGAGTTGATGGCATTAAGAATCATCCCTGACCCCAAGAATATACTGGACCCCCAAGAGGGAAATGTAGCCAGCTTCACTAGAGGGGAGCAAGTCCAGATTCTCACTAGAAAAGAATCTGTAATTTTCCTTATGTTAGCTCTATCATCATCCAAGCCAGAGATAGTGACTAAAACAAACTATTTGTATGTTAGTGCCATCACTATCTCTTCTCTGGGAATATTTCTCTCTCAACTGTCTTCTCCCAACTGAATTCCCAATAATTATACCCATACTAGTAAATGCTTCTTGTTAACCCTTTTTATAAAGGCAAAGCAAACATTTAAAACAAATAAAGGTAAATAGGCTTTCCCTCTGACAAGAAGAAAAACCTTTAGGCTCCCATGAAGATGTCTAATTGGTTCAGAAAACCTTAATCCTAGAGTCAAAATAGGAGGCACCATTCTTTGTGGCTATAGCAGTTACATCTGCTTCCATTCTCCCATATCTATCTATGTGGCTTCACACTTTCCCTTTAACCGGCTCCATGAATCCTCTATTTATCCTGTGAATAGTTGGATTCCTCTTTGAGAATGTCTCTTAGACTCAGCGAGTTAACTTTTAAAGGTTGCTCATAGTATGGCCTATCAGTTTCCATCCTATCATGTTGCTTCATTTTTGATTCAAGGAACAAATTGATACCTTTTAAAAATATTATCTGCTATGGTCATATTTTTACATTTCAGAAATTCATCCCCTTTCTGTAATTTGATCTGTGAAAGACTAAACCCCTTATTCTCCTGAAGTTAAATATTTTTTTGTTCTGGGAAATCAACTGGTATCCATTTAAGCATATTTATCCATATTTCCAGTTCTGTGTAACTCTCTAGTTACTACAGGTCTATATTGAATCTGAGACATTGCATATATACATACAGCAGTAAATACATATGCATACAAGTAAATATACATAAAAATCAATACAATAAAAACAACACTACGATAACAAATAATCTTTACATAATCAAACATGCATAAACAACAATGTATGTAGAAATAGTCAAAATAAAATTTTACATAGAAATAGGCAAAAGTATGTATAGTGTACATGTAGAAAGCAATTAACACATACTTCAGTGGATAAATGGCAAATTACATACAAAGCACATTTTACATATTTAACTATTAATATTATTGCCACATGTGACAATGTATAGTCTCTTTCCCAGTTTCCCCTGTAATATTATGTCTGTTTGTCATAGGTAGACTAGACCTAGCTATCTTATGACTTGCTGACTTATTTATCTTTACCTGAACTTGTTAACAACATGAGATGGTTATAGTCTGCATTAGAACTATAGTCCTTGATCCCTAACCCTGAATTTGTGGAAGTTCTTCACTGACCAATGGTGTTACTTTTCTCTATGATTTCTCTATGATATCTTTAGCCTTCAAGGGAAAATTTAATTCCTGTAGGAAAATGAAGTAGAAATTTAGGACCAATAGAATCTTGACCACTCCGATCTCCTCAGAGAAAAATACCCTAGCTGCTTCCTTAAATATTATTAGTTTAGGAAATATGGTTTTCAGGTTCAACTTAACTTCTGATCACTGTTTCATCATTGGAGAGAGAGGACCCCAAGCCTTATATCCAAGACTTGATCCCATAAATTTCTAGTTCTACAATGAATACATATAGCAGTTATCAACAAAACTCATTTATTCCAAATTGGTAGCAATAAAGAAGTCAAAGAAAGTGTTCATAGGAGAATAAGAACCAGATAATATAGAATGAAGGAACTATCTCATCTGGAGTGAAGTAATTCAGCTCAACTAAGAGAAAGTCTCAGGTTTCACCCAACAGGAAGTTCCCCCAAAGACTCCACTGTAGCAAGTTGGAGACAGAGACATGATGGAAACTGTAAGCTTCTTTCATGTCTTCCCAGAATCTTTTCCTTCACCAACCAGAAGTGGGATTGGCTTCATCCATCTTCTCACCTGAAGCTTGAAACTAAAAGTTCCCAAAGCAATGACAGAACCCAGAAGTAATTCAGTGACTCAACAACTGAAAAGGATTTCTAAGAATACTGAAGAGCTCTCTCTCTCTCATTCTTACCAACTCTGCCCTGCCTTCACACAGGCATGGGACATTGATCTCCACCAATAAGGAGAGTGTCCCATACTAGAGTTATGCACAGAAGAACTGCTAATCCCTGTCTTAGTTACAGGAAAAAGTATTAATATATTGCACATATAGGTAAAGAAACTGTAAGAAAGAGATTATTTATAGGATCATAGATTTAGAGCTAGAATTTTAGAAGCTATCTTTCCCAATTAACTTTTTTTTACATGTGAGGAATCTGAAGCCCACTGTAAAGTGATCAATCCAAGGTCATACACATATTAAGTAATAGTATTGGGATTCTAACCCAGATCCTCCAAAAAGCTATCTTTCAACAATACCACTGTTTTGCTCTCACAGGATTTTTCTAGATTTTGAATCCCTACTAGGAATGTGGCATCACTACATATTTACTAAATCCTTCTACTGCAAGATTGCAGTTCTTGCTAAGACATCATTCCCAACTTGAACTTTAGTTTTAGATTGTTGAAACAAAACAACAGCTAACATTTCTCTTGCATAGTACATTAGGTGCAAGGCAAATACAAATTTGTAATTCAGGCAAATTTGTTTGAAAGGGACAAATTCTCAATAGTTTCCTTCTCTGTTCTCAGAAATGTTTTTATTTATATTCCTACAGCTCAACCTATCTTCAGGGTTCTTATTCATGTTTGTTTAAAATGTTTCTGCCCATTTTCTGTTAATGAATATGTATATATTTCAAAGACATATAACAGCCATTTTTAAAAAAGGCCTACAAGGCCACCTTACTGACTGAGAATAAAGAGGAAAAACTTGAGACAGAGTTTGAAAGAAAGTTGGGTCTAGGCCACACATTAGAAGCTGTCTATTTTCCCTTTTCTGCAATGACAGGAATCAGTGGTACCAACTGGCTGGTCAGGCTAGAGTCTTCTGGAAAACACACTTTCTCATACACACACTCACAAGGTTTATCTTTTGTCCTTTGTTATTATTCCTTTGTAAGTCTAAGAAAAATAAATAGACCCTTCCTGCTCTGAAGTTCCTGAACAATAATTGGAATGAATAAACTCTCACTTCCTATTGAAATGATCTCTTAAGTTCTTCTCATACCATGTAGCACTTAGTAGATAAAACAGTACCAAGAAACCACTTGCAAAATATATTTTAATTTCATGAACTTGAGTTGCTGGAAAGAACCTTGGAGATCATTTTGTCCAAATGCCCCATTTTATGTGATAAAACTTGGACCCAGAGAATCTAGACTTCTTGTACAACATCATACAGATAGAGGGTAAGCTAGAACCAATTCCAAAATCTAGTACTCTCTCATCATTTTTAGAGAGAGGAGAGAAATGATCAGAAGTGATAGAGATTAAACTTTTTTTTTACTGTCATCCAGCTGTTCCTTTATAGTAAGCAAGATATAATTGTAAACAAGGATATTGTGTGTGTTAAAGTAAACATTTGAGTTTCCCATGGGTTTTTCATTCTATTCAGTGGAGAAGGTGAAGGGTGGACAATGGAGAGCTCCTCCCAGATCTTCCTTTTAAGAATCCAGAGTAAAAATTTTTTCATCTCCCATCTGTTACATTCCACAAGACTTCATTGTGCTCCTGTACTGGGGTCCTCCCTCGCCTCTTTTTGAGCTTCTTTTCATGTGTAGTCTTTCTGCCATTATATTATGAGCTCCATAAGGACAGAGATCTTTTTGGTTTTTTTCCTTTTTTTCTTTTCTTTGTATCCCTAAAACTTAAGTAACACAGTGCCTGACAATAGTAGGTTCTTAATAAATGTTTATCAATTCTTTTATTGACTGACTACTAAACCATTCTATTTTCATTGATATTTCTATGAAGTGCCTTCTATTATAAAAGTTGTTTTGTAATATGACTACACATCTATTTAGCATTTGTTTTTTACATGATTCTCTCATCCACATTAAATGAAATGAGTATGGGAGTGGGTGGTGCTTGTGGAAGTATTAGGAGATGAGAGCAGGGATGCATATATACTCTACTAAATGATGATATATTGTTGCTAAGTGCATAGAAGGCTGGCCTCAGTCAAGAGTAGTCTCTGAAAAATACTGACTTACCAGGTAAGTCAATTAACCTCAGCCAATATCATTCATATGATTTCTGCCACTATCTCCATCTTTGTCTCACATGAGGATATGACATTAAGAGGCTAATTCCTCCTCTATATACACAAGCAAACCTATTCTATCATGTCTCTTCCAACAGACTGTCTCCTCTATCACTCCCATTCTATCACTTATTCTCTATTTCTCCCTGTCTACTAGCTCCTTGACTACTTCCTGCCACCTACAAATACATCCTACAAAATCCCTACAAAGGGGGGCAGCTGGGTAGCTCAGTGGATTGAGAGCTAAGCCTAGAGATGGGAGGTCCTAGGTTCAAATCCGGCCTCAGACACTTCCCAGCTGTGTGACCCTAGGCAAGTCACTTAACCCCCATTGCCCACCCTTACCAAGGAACCAATACACAGAAGTTAAGGTTTAAAAAAAATCCCTACAAAGGGACAAAAAAACCCTAACTTGATCCCTTCCAATTCCACTATCTTCCTATAGATTCCTCCACTTTTTCTCTTCTTACTCTTTTCACCCCCTTACAATTAGCTTCTGACCTCATCATTTCACCAAAACTGCTTTCTCCAAAATTATTAGTGATTTAATTGCCAGATCCAATGACCTTTTCTCAATCTTCATTCTCAACTTATTTGCAGTTTTTAATACTGTTTATTATACTATTTTCCCCACATTCTTTTTTCTCTAACTTTTCATGACATCACTGTCTTGTGGTTCTCCTTCTCACATTTTGCCTTCTCAGGCTCTTTTTCTAGATCTTCATCAAGATCATATCCTCTAAGTGCAAGTGTCCCACAAGGTTTTGTCCTGAGTTCTCTTCTCTTCTCTCTCTATACCTCACTTGGTAAGCTTGTCAGCTCCCATAGATTTAATTACCATCTTTATGCTGACCATTTTAAAATCTACTATCAGATTCTGACCTCTCTGCTGACCTCCAATCTTTCATTTCCACCTGCCTTTCAGATATCTGAACAGGATGTTCATTAGACATCTTAAACTTAGCATATCCAAAACTGAACTCTGTTTTTCTTCCTAAACTCTTTCTCTCTTCTAACTTTTTTTTGAAGGTCAAGGGCAACACTATCCTTCTAGTTCCTCAAACTTGCAACTTAGGTGTCACCCTCACTATTTCTCACCTGTCTTCCCCTCCTCCCATCATATCCAATCTATTGTCAAATTTTTAATTTTACATTCACAATATCTATTTCCTCTTCTCTCCCCTCCACTATACTATGGGCTCTCATCACATCATTTCTTGACTAGTGCAAATAGCTTACTGGTGGCTCTGTTTGCCTCAAGTATCTCCCTACTCCAATCCATCTTCCATTCAAACATCACAGTCATTTTTCTAAATCACAGGCTAAATCATAATGCCCCCATCCCAATAAACTCCAGTACCTCTCTATTGCCTCTAGGACCAAATACAAAATGCTGTGGTATTCAAAACCATTCATAACCTCCCTCCCTCCTATCTTTCCATTATTCTTATGCCTGACTCCCCAGGATAATCTTTGATCCAATGACATTGGCCTCTTTGCTCTCCCACAAAAAAGATGCTTCATGACATCTCTGATGACTGAAATATTACCTATATTTTAAGGCCTAAGTTAGAAATCTCTATAAAATCTTTCCTGATTCCCCAACCTGGAAACAGTCTTCTATAAACTCTCATAAAATATTGCTTTGACCAAGGGGAAAGGAGGAAGGGAGCAAGCATTTAAATGCCTACTAAATGTCAGTTACTATGCTAAGAATTTTATAAATATTATCACAAAACAACATTTAATTTTGCATTAGAGTCTACTGCATAAATATATTTTTTATTAGATTTCACCCTCTCTAAGTTCAGAGATTATGTCTTTCCTATTTTCTATCTCTCAGCATACATTTCAGTATTTTGTTCATAGTTAGGTGTTTAAGTGTTTGTTGAATTGAATAAGTTGGATTACATGCTCTCCAATGTTTTTTCCAGTTCTATCACTGACTATTTAGTTAGGCTATATGGGCTGTTCTGGTAGTTCTAACACCTCTGGTATGAGGGTGTTGCAAATAGGAATAGCCAGGAATGTTAATATAGGAATGTTAAGAGGGGAAATTGTATAAGGCTTCTTCTATTTTACTGCTTGTAGTAGATCGGGAAGGTGCCTAAAAGCTTGTGACTGCTGAAGCTCCATGTAACTGTTTTTTTTTCCTCTGCTGGAAACAGATATAAAAAACCAAACTCCTCTATTTAATAAATATTGGAAAAAGTTGGAGGAAAGATAAGGCAAGGTAACGAAGGTTGAGGATTAGGATTGATTCCTTAAACTTAAAGGGGTCTAAGCTTTTTCCCACACCACTAGACTGCAAAGGCTTGCTTCTAGCTCGAGGAACTCAAGCCCCCTTAAAACCCTCCTAAAAAACTATCCCTAAAAACCCAGGGTCTATACTAAATAAGCTATACCAATTACTAATCTTCTCTGTTATATAAGTAAGTTTACTGTCTCCTTAGATCTCTTTCAGCTTTAAATCAGTTCAGTTATTCACTCTCTCTGCGCACTGTTAACCCTTCCGGGCCTAGGTAGGCCCCACAAAGCAGCCACACAAAGGGAAAACAGTCTTTCTCTTTCTCTTTTCTGTTGATTTCCCCTGCAAACTTATTCCAGAAACTAACCTGTTCTCCTCCTTCACCTGCCACTGGAATTTTTCAGTGTTCCAGGGAACAGAAACACCAGTCTCCTCCTAGGGAAAAAACCTCCAGGAGTCCATTGGCAGTTGGAAAACCCAACTGACTCTGGCTACCCAGAATTCCAACAGGCACCCTTCCCAATTGTGTGGCATATGCCAAATGCATATTTTGAGTCAGTATATATTGTTGCAGACTGAACTTTTGAAATAACCCAAACTTGTTTCAATGCAATTAATACTGCTGCTTGGGCACTCAAATTTCTAGGCAATAAAGCAAACTATAGTCTCAAATTCAGTCACTACTGCTATACCAGTGTATTTTGTGCCTTCCTTCATATAGGATGAGCCATCAATAAGCCAAATCAAATCAGGGTTGGTTAAGGGTGTATCAGAGAGATGTTCTTGAGGTCTTTCTGCTAGCTTTCACAGTCATGTAAAGGCTCTCCTTCTGTAGGTAAATTTGGGTAACAAAGTTGCAGGCTTTAAAATATTACACCTTTTAAGTGTGATATTGTCATTCCCCAATAAAGTGATCTTATATTTTTTTAGCCCCTGGTCTAAAAAGGCTCGAGTTCTGTGTCTTAACATTAACACTTCAACTTCATGTGGACACAGGACAGTCAAAGGAAATCCTAGCACAAGGTCAGCTGCTTTTGTCACTAACAAGGTTGTTGCTACAACACTCCAGAGACATGGGGGTGCTCCTGCCACAATGGGATCTAGTTGGGATGAATAATAAGCTATAGGATGTTGGAGTGGTCCTAAACTTTGGGTGAGGACACCAGATGCTACACCTCTCCTTTCATGTGCATGTAGGACAAAAAGTTTTTTGTGGTCAGAAATTCTAAGACCAGGTGCAGATAAAATAGCTTCTTTTAATTTAATAATGGCCTGCAAATGTTCTGGTGTTAACTTCAGTGGCTCTTTAACAATATCTCTAGTTAGCTCAGTTGAAGGCTCTGTAATCTCCCCATATCCTGGAATCCACTGCCTACAAAATCCTGTGGTACTGTGATAATTAGATTAAGTCTACACTGCCCATCTTTAGATTTAATCATCAAAGGTGAGAGTACCTCCAATTCCAGGAGGTCCATAACCCATGTGTGCTAGAGTGGGTGACGAATCAGAATTGACTGACCACCGCTTAGGCAGTCCTAAAAGAAGCATCTGTTGTGATTGGACATCTAAACTAGGAGAAGAGGCACAGGAAGTGACACATAAGTGACCCCTTTAGAAGGAGAAGGTCTTCTGCTGGAAAGGGTTTTCTGGTGAAGAGGGCTGGCTGGAACGCTAAGACATTGGTGAGACTGTTTCTAATATCTTCTTTAGAAGTCTATGTGGTGAATTTAAAGACTGAATCTTCCTTAACTTCTCTTAAGGAACTTCCCTTTAATAGACTCTGTGAGGCCAGGCCTCTGGCCCTCTGACTCTCGGCTGAGGGTTAATTAGATCTACCTGGATTAATTAGAGGATTGTAGTAAATTACCTACTGTGTTAGATTCTTATTTCCTTATTTCTTCTCTCACTTCTCAATTGTAAATAAAGTTTAGTAAAAATCAAATTTTACTTGAGATTATTCTTAATTGAGGATCAATAATTGTTCAATCCTCTGGCGACCATCTTTTAATATAGTGAACCAAAAAAAAAAAAAAAAAAACCCTTTCCCCCTTACAGTACCCAATATTGCTCTGAGTTGTTTTGTGGTCTTTGGACCACTAAGTTTTTGTATATCTGCTATTCTTTTCTGTGAAATATATCTGGACACTTCTGATAACACAAATCCTAGATATTCTACCTAGACACATTGTATTTTGTTTGAGATCCCGTGTCCCCTCTTATACAACTCAATCAAAAGATGTTTTCTATCTTTCTGACATTCTTTATCATTTAGTAAAACTATAAGCAAGTCATCCACAAAACGAATTAATCTATTTTCCCTAAAATGAATATTTTCAAGATCTTGTGTTAATATTTGTGAAAAGATCATTGGGATTTCTGCATAACTTTGTGGCAAATGACACCATGTGTATTGTGTGCCTTTCCATGTAAAAGCAAAAATCTTTTGTGAGCCTTCATGAATGGGAATGGAAAAGAAAGCAGAACACAAATCTACCACAGTAAAATATTTTGCATGGCTGGAAATTGATGAGATTATTGTTGCAGGACTTGGAACAATAACATGTCTTTTAACTACATGGTTATTAATTGCTCTGAGATCTTGCACAAAGTGATACACAACTTTGTTATTGGCTTCCAACTTAGGCTTCTGCACTGGCCATATTAAGGTATTATACTCTGATCTACATGGCACTATAATCTTCTGTTGTATGAGGGATTCAATTATTGGTATTATTCCCTCAGTGGCCTCTCTACTTAATGGGTACTGTGGGATAGATGGGGATAGACCTTCCTTAGAAACAAATTTAACAGGTATAGCTGATTTTAACATCTGTTGAACTATTCACGCATAAAGCCTCAGGAATATATCTGCAGGAATTTCATAAATAAGGTTCTCTTCCTTTTCTGTATCTAAGCTATCTAAAAATAGCACTGGGAATAGGTCTAATGACTCCGCTGGTAACACTAGAGATATGTCACCAGTTGGGGTATACACAATTGTTGCCCTTAATTTACATAATAGGTCCCTCCCTACAAGATTCACTGGGGTGTTGGGCATTAATAGGAATTAGTGTTCCATACTCAGAGGACCTAAGGATATCATATGTGGTAGTAGCTTTTTTTTTTTTTTGGTAGTAGCTTTTTGACCTCAAAGGGTGTACCTGATATTTCCACAACCTACACTGAACCCACAGTATCACATTCTCCACCTGATGATTCCTTTAGCATAGACTTAGCTGTTCCAATATCAAGCATACAATCATATAGATTACCTCCCACTTAGGATAACATAAGGTTTAGTACTATTTCTTGGTGAGGGTACTGGAACCAATGGTGTTAACACTTCAGGATCAGGAAAGCTATATATTTCTCCCTATCCTTCACTCTCTACATTACTTCTTTCATTTTCTTCATTTTCCAAAGTCTCAGTTTCTATATATTAATTTGCAAAAAATTCAGTTACACTCCCCTTAGGAAACCTTCATAATGAAGCATTGTCACCCTGTGCTCCCTTATGAGAATTATGTTTTTGGGTACTGCCACTAACCACTTGGGAGTATTTTGGTCTTTCACTGTGCTTTATATAGGTTTGCTTTGTCTCCATATCTGGAGCCTGGGCAGTCCCTTGATAGTATCTATCATTGTATGCATTTGGATAGACGGGTCTCCTGTCTTGATACCCATATCCATAATCATTGTCAAAACTATATCCTCAAAAACCATTATTTCTGAACCCATTGTAATTCCTGCCTTGGTTTCTCCTGAAATAATTTCTTCCATTTTGTCTATAATTATTATACTATCTGCCGTTTTGCTTCATTAGCCCTATGGTTTAATTAACTATAATAAGGGCTTACTAAACCTTTTTGATGATGATAAACATGCTTACTCATATTCAGTGGTCTACCTTTCAATCAACTCCCACTGTGGCTCCAAGAGGCTGTAGCATGCGCAGTGGCAATATCCTGGTAAAACTGGCTCAATGGACAGGCTAAACCAGAATGAGGGTAACAGATAGGCCTAAAATAAATTGATGAGTTGGGGAGATATCTACCTAAGCACATGAAGACTTCCTCTGGCAGGAGGAGTGGATGAGAACAATTTGTTCTAATCACCTTGAAGGCTGCTGAGGTAGGCATCATCCTCATCATCCACTGCATCCTGAGCTATTACTAGTCATCCTGACTTTTGCTTTGTCATTGAACTTTGATGACTCTTGAAGAAAGAATGAAAACCTGATAACTTTGTGCAACTCTGCTTAAGTTAAATCCAATTCTCTCAGCAAGTCAAGACATTGCTCTGTAACATGCTCTGTCTTCTCTGAAAATGAAGGCCAAACAACAATATGCATTTAATTCAACTTACAGCTTCCAAGTAGGGCATTTGTCATTCCAGACAGAGGAACTCATATTCTGAGTTTTTAAAGATTTTTAGGAAATTAAATTCTATAGTCTTCCTCAGCAGCTTATTTCAGTGTCTAAAAACTTTTGTGTGTTGAAGTATGAGTTGAAATGTCACACTGTGTTGCTAGGAAAAAGGCAGCAAAGCTCACTGGTCTTTCAATTTCTTCAAGCCGCCTAGTCCTTATGATTTTCATAGAGCAGAGAATATGACTGGGGGGTGGAAAGGAGGAAAGGAGAGATAAAATGCAATTTCCCCACTACAGATTCAGTTTTTTCTTTTTCTGTTTGAGAGAATAGAGCCCTGGGAATACTTAACTCAGCTAGAAGATATATAAGAACAGAGAACTAAAATTTGTTTCTTAGGGTAAACCAGATGATAATTGCAGTGTAGAAGTCAGAGAAATGTTAGAGAAGAAAAGAGTTTAAAAAAGTAAATAGGAACTTAGCCTTAGCGTGTACTATTCTAGGGTGCAAGCTGACTCAGAGTAGCTCAAAACCATTGCTGAAAAGAGGATAACATTTCTTTGTCAATGTGAAGCTTATTAATCACAACAATTCCAGTGGATGGCAGCTAGAATAACAAATGGACCTAAAGATAGCTAGCACCTTAGCTGGAATCTAAAATTGAAAACTAGCTGGAATAGAGAGAAAACAGTTGGCCAGAAAGGAAAGGCATGACAACTGGAAAAGAATAATGGAAAATGAAGCTCAGTTGAGAGTACAAAAGGCAAAAGATGTTCAATGGGTAGAAGATTCAGCAGAAAATAGGGTAACCAAGAGACATAAGCAGTTTGGTAGCATTAAAGGTCTGAATTATTCCATCAGAAATATGCTCTGCCCACCTGTGTTTCCCATGTATTTATGTGAAATATAAATGCCTTATATGTGAAACCCAAGTGTGTCCATTCTACTGAAGGTATATGTATTTTGGGGAAGTGATCTCCAGGTTTATGGGAAATATTCTGTTGTGACTTTTATTACTATGCTATTTCTAAATGTCTTTGTTTTGAATGAAGTGGTTTCATCTGGCTGACTAGTAAAAGTAAACAGATGGATGGGAGATAAGGGAATATGGTTTGGAGAGGATTCTCATTCATGAGGTACCTAAAACCTATGGGTAACTTTCTTTGGGAATACAGATAAAGGGAACTCTGTACAATGCACTATAAGGGTTAATCCAGATTCTATTTTTGAATAGTATTGCAGAAATCCATTGGAGAAATGTTCCCATTTTGTGGTTGTTATTATTTTTTAGCTATGATTAGACAATAGGTTTTTGAGTGCATGTGTATTTTATAACCTTGGCCAGTTGATTGTAAATAATTATTTTGCTGTGTGCTGTACAAAAACTGTGTATTGTTCAAAATGTGGCAAGTCCTTAAAGAGATAGAATGCCAGAGCATCTTATTGTCTCCTTAGGAATCTGTATGCCAAACAAGAAGCAACACTTAGAACCAAACATGGAACAACTGATTGGTTTAATAATGAAAAGAAATATGGCAAGGCTGTATATTGTCACCTTATTTATTTAACTTATGTGCAGAGTTCAGTATGTGAAATGCTAGGCTAGATGAGTCAAAAGCCAGAATTTAGGTTGTCAGGAGAAATATCAAAGATTTCAGATATATAGATGATACCACTCTGATGACAGAAAGTGAAGAATTAAGTAGCCTTTTGATGAGGGCAAAAGAGGAGAGTGTAAAAGCTGACTTGCAGCTTAATATATAAAAACCCCAACTAAGATCTTGGCAACTGGTCCCATAACTTCCTGGCCAATAGAGGGAGATTTAATAGAAGTAGTGTCAGATTTTATATTCTTGGTCTCAAAGATCACTGCAGACAACTACTGCAGTCAGGAAATAAAAAATGTTTGCTCTTTAGAAGGAAATCTAAGGCAAATCTAGATAGTAGATGGATAAAATGGATAAAAATCATAGATATCATTTTGTTGACAAAGGTCCTTCTAGTCAAACTATAGTTTTTCCAGTAGCAATGTATGATTATGAGAGTTGGAGGATAAAGAAAGCTAAGTCCAGAAGAATTGATGCTTTCAAATTGTGATGCTGGAGAAGACTTTTGAGAGACTCTTACACAGTAAAGAAATCAAATCAGTCAATATTTAAAGAAACTAATTCAGACTATTTACTGGAAGGTCAAATATTTAAGTTGAAGCTTCAATATTTTGACCACATGATGAGAAGACGGGACTCACTGAAAAATATACAAAGGTTGGGAAAGTTTGAAGGCAAAGGATGGTGATGATCTAAACAATAATAGGGAGGCTCAGAAGTGGGCATTTTTATATTTTTATTTATTTTTATATTTCATGTTTAGGCTGTGTATACATTTGGAATATTATGTTCTGTGGCAAAAGATGTTAATAAAACCTTTTATTTTATAAAGGAGGGAAGTGAAACCCCAGAGAAATCAGCTTGGATAGGGCTACAAGTATATAGTAAATGGGATTTAAATCCATCATCTTTGACTCTAAATCTAGCATTCTTTCCATTGAATGTTCATTTAGTCTTATTTTCACTCAGATATCCATTTCCACTTTTACTAATTGGTCTTTATTTTGATGCTTCCCACCCATGTTTCTAATCTCATGGTCTTTCGGTAAATGAATGGTCTTTATATCACTTCACTGTTTGCTGTTGTTGTTCAGTCATTTTTCAGGCATGTTTGACTCTTTGTGACCTCATTTGGGGTTTTCTTGGAAAAGATATTGAGTAGTTTGCCATTTGCTTCTCTGGCTCATTTTACAGATGAGGAAACTGAGGTTAAAAGAGTTTCTAAGTTTCACACAGCTAGTGTCTGAGGCTAGATTTGAACTCAGGAAGATGAGCCTTCTTTCCTCCAGGACTGGCATTCTACCCACTGAACCACCTATATGCCCCATACTTCATTATTAAGGGATCCTACTATTATTCTTATACCCTATGATGATTCTGTAAGATCACTGAAGATATCAAACACTGGTTTTAACTTTTAGGGAAAAAACACTCTATAAAGCAAAGAATAGATATTATAATTAATAAGATAACCAGATGAAAACCTTCTTGAAATATAACTTCATTGTAATTCGTGGGCATATAATCTATTGAAGAATATCTCAAGACATCAGATCTTTGTTAAAGATAAATGTGGTTGGAACGAGCAATAATCTCAAAATTAATTCAAAGTGGTTTGGGAAGGCAAATTACCCCACTCATGGAATATTTTGCTATTTTCAGAACAGAAGTTTGATATCTTTCCTTTCTTTTATTCACACTTTTCCTAAAATCTCTAAAATAGGTGGGGGCAAAACCAACAATCCAACAAAATTTCCTCTGTTGGATTTGTTATTTGTAATCTCTAAAATGACACTTGTTAGGAATTAGCTTGCCTCTGGATATGTACTAATGTTCAATATTTGATTGGAAATTGAGATAATGTCCCTTCTTCAGCCTTCCTCGGACACCCTGCAATCAGTTATGCACTTTCAGTTGCTATGCAACTTTTTGGGTTGCTCAGAGCCCAGTGGTAGTTGCTATCCAACCTGTTCTCTATTTCCTTGTCTCTGCTAATGAAATTAAAGTTAATCTGTATCTAGTTTAATATTTCCTTCCATCTATCCTTAGCTAATAGACCAGCCCCTTCTTGTCCTCTTCCAGAAAGGGCAACAATCCTTTTTTATAATTTCCCATTATTGGTATCACCAGTTAGCTTCTCAGGGAGCCTCTCTTAAACTTTCTTTCTATGCTATGGTCCCTTTAGGATATTTTTCTTTCTGATTCATCTTCTCTTTTCATGCCAAGAATGATGTTTGCCTGTGGTTTTTGCTATGATGTGTACTAATTATTCACTATTCAAAGACCCAAGGAAAAAAAAAAGACCCAAGGTCTCCATGGCATATGGATAGTAAATCTACTGTTGATCTTTAATTTTTTAAAAAATTAGTGAGGGAGAGTAAAATAATATTGATATGCTAGAAAACAAAGATTAAGAAGAATGTTGGTTATTTCATTTTGATGGAATCTATATTTCCTCTTAATTAAAATAGCCCATTATTAAAACATTAAAGGAGCAAATTAATTGTTTTGTGAGGATAGAAAGGTATCCTCCCTAGGGCTTATGAGGACATCATAGGATGCCTATAGCTAGCCTGTAAAAGTAAAAAGAGTATGAAAGTTAATGTGAGGCTTCTTTGAGACAGAGCAGGGTGGTATTGGTTCCCTGTTGTTTCATAGGATTATCGATATACAACTGGAGGTGATCTTAGAGGCCACTGAGTTCAATTCTCTCAATTAATAAATGAAGGAACTGAAGTACACAGAGGTTATAGGTGACTCACCCAATGGTCATACAACTATTAACTGTGGTACAGGATTTGAAATTAGATCTTCCTAACTTTAACTCCAAGGTTTTATCCATCACTCCAAGCCTCCTCTGGGTGGTTTCGTGTGTGTGTGTGTGTGTGTGTGTGTGTGTTCCTAGGAAAGACGTGATCTTAAATGTATACACCAAAAGTCTTTAGGTCATGACTTAGTGTCACAAGGTTAATAATAACTATATCCTTGACAGCTTCTGACTTTTCCTCTATTCTTTTAGACATACTTATATAAGAAATCATGAGATTTTAATCTTTTTTTTTAGATTCAAGTGCTAAAATTAACATAACAATAAGAACTTAATTTGGGTTTTATAGTATTTCTAAATTAGATCATTAGGCAGGGTTGAGGGAAGTAGAGAGTTGGCCACAGATCTGGGAATACCCAAAATTAGAAGTTATAGACAATGTGGATTTTCAATTCTTGTTCTTTTGGATAAGGCTGGCAGAGATAGTGGTTGGGAATGGTGGGGGAGGTGTGATATCTGGTGATAGTGATACCAAAAATAGGAATAAAATAAAGACACTGTGTCCATGAATCATTTAAAAAATTCATAGAGAAAACAGAAAGTTTTAGAAGGGATCACAGATAAGCAAGGAAGTATTACAATGATAATGTTAAATTTGAAGTATACTTTAAAAAAAAGGTTAATGTAGGAGAGATTCAGTTTCATAATTTCCTTTTTTTTTTTAAACCCTTATCTTCCGTCTTGGAGTCAATACTGTGTATTGGCTCCAAGGCAGAAGAGTGGTAAGGGTAGGCAATGGGGGTCAAGTGACTTGCCCAGGGTCACACAGCTGGGAAGTGTCTGAGCCAGATTTGAACCTAGGACCTCCCCTCTCTAGGGCTGGCTCTCAATCCACTGAGCTACCCAGCTGCCCCCTTTCCTTTTTTTTATGGGGAAATATTCCCGTTTGTTGATGTTAATCAAGTTCATAATAATGAGTAGAAAAAGAAATTTTAATCCTTATGGAATAACATGTTTATTCCCTAACCTCCTCAGAATGAAGGTGTTTATCTATGTAACAGGTGTTAAATTCCCTAGGATATGTGTCTGCGTTTCCCAGGTAACTTTTGGAGACATGTGTGACATCAGTCCTGAAGGACATGGCACTTTGGTATGATGCAGCAGAGAAGATACCACATTCAAAGGAATGAGCTCAACTGATATGGCTTGCCAGAACAGATGGACCTGGAGGGAATTATTTGGACAGCACAAAACTGAGGTAAGATGTAAAATTCCCATTTAATAGTTCCTCAAACTAGTACAGAAGACAGAGCACCGAGGCTAAGAAGACTTGAGTTCAGATCTAGCCTCAGACATTTAATAACTGTGGGACCCTGGGCAAGTCACTTAACCCTGTTTGCCTTGATTTTCTATTTTGTAAAGTGAGCTGGAGAAGGATATGACAAACCATTCCAGTAGCATTGCCAAGAAAATTCCTTATAATGTCACAAACGAAATTGAACGACAATAGTCAAATCTTAATATTTTCAAATATTGTTCTCCTGGGAAAGCATAGCGGTAGGTACTCTGTTTTGTTTTGAATCTCTGTAAGTGAAAGCTCACAAATCTCTGTATATAGTATTTCTTTCATATGAAGGAAATAAATAGTTGCCCTATCCCTGATTCACATTGTACACTGATTATCTTTCCACTCCTCATTTTCAAGGAGACTCTAGACACGAGCAAAGCCTAAGTTTTAAATAATTTTACCCTGGGCCCAGGGGTGGAGATGTAGAATCAAAGAGTAAGAAAAGGAGCTTGATTCTTCATTAGCTGTCCAAACTCCCCTAGTACTGAACTATCTCCATGTACCTTCCTCAGCCTGGAGCTAAGAGGATCCCTTTAATGAAAAGAGAAGAATGAGTCTTATTTTTATTTCTAATTGCCTTCCTTTCTGACAGGGCAGATGGGATAGTAAGAGTGCTTTTGAGAACAGGGGACATAAATAGGGGGAAAGAGTAAAGAAATAAGTGGTAAGCACTGAAAAACTTTTTCAGTTTCACAATTCTGATATTTGTTATCACTGAATGAGGCTGGCCATACTAGCTAAGCCTAAGGGTCAGGCTCAATCTAGGACATAAGGGGAGATATTGCTCTTATTTCAGTTGACTTCTCAGAAATTCCTCCAGCACATACTGGGAAGTAACCCATCTGTCACTTAGCCATTTGTCACAAACCATCACAGAATAGCATTTCAGACCTAAAAGGGACCTCAGAGATCCTCCAGGCCAGATCCCTTATTTCAAGATGAAGTAAATGAGACTGAGAGAAATAAGACAATATACTCAAGGTCACACAATTATTTGAATGGGACTAAATCTAGGTATCCTGACATCTAATCCAATATACTGTATTGTTTCACTTGGCTACTGTGATTTCTATCACTAACTAACTGGGTTTGTACATATCTTCTATTGCTAGTCAGTTTTTAGATAGTTTTTTTAACTATTAAAAAAATTTTATCGTTATGAATTTTCTGCTCCTCAGAGCCAGCCCATCAGTGTGGTTGAAATGCTCCAAACAGAGGTCACAGTTAAGAGCCCTCGGATCATGACCCAGAACTAAGGGTTATGGTCAGAGTCAGAGAGACTTTGGTTCCTGAGATGTGCTAGACCAGCGCACAGGGAAAGGAAATGATGTGGAGAAAGGGGACTAAAAAAAAAAAAAAAAAAAAGACCATAGAGGAGATCGGGTTCTTCTCTGGAGGTCTTTGGCTGGGTTTTTTTTAGCAATTCGGTGTTGCTGGCTCAGGCAGGAGACACTCTCATGGGCTGGTAAGATTAGGGTGGTAGTCTAGGAAATATTTTTTCCATTTCCTTCCCTCCTTATTTCTTTCTTAGATTATATTTATATTGAAATTAAATTGTTAAAAGCTACTATCATCCTCGTGACTTAAGGGTTAATTATTTTATAAATGGGGACCACAACAATCTTTTTTTTTAGCTAATATTATACTTCCAAACCAATGTCTAAATATTACAAATGGAATTATATTAATTTTTAATATTACAAAATTTACACCTAAGTTTTCCATCGTCCTATGATTCATATTGTTTCCCTCCCCCAGTTATTCACAGAGCCATAACTAGGGCATATCGACTACAGTTTTGCCCTAGGATGTCAAAGTGTACTGTGTATTCCTTTAATAGATGGAAAGAAGAGAGCTTAGCACCTAGTTAGCAAAATTAATTAGTTAAAATAGGAAGCTATCAGGCGGGAGTGGTTGTTCTCTCCAGTGGCATACCCTTTCCATCAGCTGTCTCTCCACGTGGGAGCAAGAGTCTTCACCTCTCTTTCCCCATAGACGTTTTTCTATGGTTTCCAGCAACGGAGCCGTGTATCCTACAGGAGTGAAGGAATTAACATTTATATAATACTGACTATAGGCCAGACACTATGTTAAGTGCTTTTTTACAAATAATATTTCAGGGGGCAGCTGGGTAGCTCAGTGGATTGAGAGCCAGCCCTAGAGATGGGAGGTCCTAAATTCAAATCTGGCCTCAGACACTTCCCAGCTGTGTGATCCTGGGCAAGTCACTTCACCCCCATTGCCTACCCTTACCAATCTTCTGCCTTGGAACCAATACACAGTATTGATTCCAAGACAGAAGGTAAGGGTTTATATAAAAAAAAAACCAAAACAACAACAACAACAACAAAAAAACAAATAGTATTTAATTTGATCTGCATGGCTATTTTTAACTGCACTTTAAAGTTGAGGAAATTAAAACAAACAGAGGATAAGTGATTTGGCCAGGTTCACAAAGCTAATAAGTATATATACCTTATAAAAACCAGGACTAATGCTCTATCCATTGCATCACCAACTACCTCTATTATTGTTCAAACTCTCTCCAAGTTCTCTCCAAACTCATTACCATTCAACTAACTCTTTGTTTTTAGTGCTTTACTCTGGCACCAACATTGCTAGTTATGTTTTTTTTTCTCTCTTTATAGCTAATGTGTAAGATGCTTAATGTCAGAGGGGACTGCATTTCCTCCTCTTTCCTTTGTATTTCCTCACAGCACCATGTATAAAACTGTCTTTAGTTGGTTTATATTTACTGGGTATAAAGATGTCAGTTAAGAGACTTCCCTTGTCCACAAGGGAGGCAATGTTTTGGTATTTGAAAAGTTCTCAAACTCTAGTTTAAATCCTGGAGCAGGCAAAAGTCTATTTAAGTCAGTATATACCTCTAAATATTGACAGATTATCTGCTTCAGGGACACCCTACGCTTAAAAATGAAATGAGAGTTTACTTTCTTTTATTATACTAATACTGTATCTTTCACGTAATTCATTTAAAGACAAAGTCTTTGAGAGTCACGATAACTTTGAGGCGAGAGGTAACTATTATAATATCCATTTTATAGATGCAGAAATTGAGAGAAAACTTTTCACAGAATCAACCAGCAAGTCAGAGGTAAAATTATGCACCCAAATCAGTTCTTTGATTTCCCTATTTATCATCCCACTCTTCTATTGCCAAATTTTTATTGTTGTTCAATCATTTTTTAGTCATGTCTGACTCTTCTTGACCCCATTTGGGTTTTCTTGGCAAAGATACTGTAAAGGTTTGCCATTTCCTTTTCCAGCTCATTTTATAGATGAGGAAACTGAGATGAAAGGGTTGTTAAGGGACTTGCCCAGGGTCGCATAGCTAGTTAAAGTGTGAAGCCATATTTGAACTCAAGAAGATAAGTCTTTCTGACTGCAAGACTAATACTCTATCCACTGTGCCATCTACTTACCCTAACTGCCATATTGATAAGGTATATGGAATACAGCATTTTTCAATCCCTCCAACTAAACAAAACCCTAGGGAAGTTCAAAACCCCTGAATCACTTTGTCAGAGTATGATGGCCAAAGGCCCTCTTTCCCTTAAGTGTATGAGCCACCAATTAATTCACTGGGCATTCCCCTCCATCATGATTCAGTACCAGTTTGGCTGGATCTTTGATCTACACCAGTGATTCCCAAAGTGGGCGCTACTACCCCCTGGTGGGTGCTGCAGCTATCTGGGATGGTGGTGATGGCCACAGGTGCATTTATCTTTCCTATTAATTGCTATTAAAATTTTTAAAAAATTAATTTCCAGGGGGCTAAGTAATATTTTTTCTGGAAAGGGGGCAGTAGGCCAAAAAAGTTTGGGAACTACTGATCTACACTATAGGTTCAAGATCTCAACTCTCTGCCTCTAATGCCTGATCCTGCTCAACCCAGAGAAAAACTCTATAAAAAAACCCATCTTATTTTACTGGTTTGGGAGCCCCATTCCATTTAGGGACTTAGCAGAGTACCTAATTCCATCAGAACTGCCCTGTTTCCATCCTCCCTCACTATCCTTCTTTATTGTAAATATGTCCCTTCACTAAAACTGACTAGCTTTACTGTTGTGGTGTGTTCCATTTTACCTTGACCTGGATTATATCTTGAACTTTACAATCATTAAGCTTATATTTGATAGTCAAAAGACTGTCAATTTTAAAATAAATATGACATCCAAAACCACAATCAGTGTTTGTATCTAATCCTGTTTTTCTAGTATGCTGTTGGGAAAGAGCACAGATGGCTGGCTAACTATTTTTGAGAAGATAAAGAATAGCAAGCCATTAACTTTCTTGGGTAGGAGGCTTTGGAGCCATATTCTTGAACTGTTTGGCTCTTATCGTGCCAATGTTCATACTTTTGTGATAAGGAAAGGCTCTTAATCAGAAAGGAGACTACAGTAGCAATAGCGACTTGGCCAAGAACCTCTGAAAATTAGGCTGCATAATATCTTTGGCATGTATGAATTCTGGTATAGGTCTAAATGTGGAAACAAGTGGAAAACATGAAGTATGAAAGTCAGCTTCAGAAGGCAATTGGGCACTTGCTCAATGATTGGAAGAATAACAGGTTTTTCATGGTCATGAAGCCAGAGATGAAACCCAAAGTGGAGTGACATGAGAGATATTTTATATGGTTTGCTTTGTGTAGGCCACTCACTCTGACAAAGTAGTCATACTTTTTTTCAAGTTATGGATACTCAGACACTAAAATACTTTGACATCAGTTAAATGTGTAAAAACTAGGTGGCATGGTGGATAGAGTGCTGGGCTTGGAAAAAGAAAGATTCATCTTTATGGCTTCAGACACTTATTAGCTATGTAATCCTGAGCAAATCACTTGACCCTATTTGCCTCAGTTCCTCATCTGTAAAATGAGCTGGAGAAGGAAATGGCAAACTGCTCCAGTATCTTTGCCAAGAAAACTCCAAATGGGGTTATGGAGAGTCAGGCATGACTGAAAACAACTGAATAACAAAATGTATGAAGATTTATTTGAGTTGATCAGTTATTGGAATCTCTCTTCAAGATTGCACTGTACCTTGCTCTATCCCCTTTTTGTGGGCCCAGACATACAAACACTTAACTGAATGTCAGTCTCAGCTACTTTCTTGCCAACTCATTTATTATTTACCAAAGGAAAAGAAACCTCTCCTCTCTCAAACCAGCCAGAGATACATGAGATAATATTTTAAGGGTAAGCAGAGTTGATCACCAGTAGTTTACTGTGTTACAGACCCTCTGGAAAAATCAATCATATAAATTATTTGACATCCAGGAAGCTTGAAAGAAACATTCTTATCTTGCAAATTCTCTCATTAAGTAGAATTTATTGCTAGTGCTGGATTGATAACTCAGGAAATGATATTGTTCACTTTCATCCAATAGCTCGGTCTGAAATAATGACGTGAAATAAGATCTGGTTCATTTGCAAAGGACCTTTCAGCCAAAGAATTCTAAACTCAAAGTTGTCTCAGAATGTGTGTTTAAGCTACATGCCAATTTGCTAAGTGAAAGCAGTCCTGGAGCTTAGCAATGATTATAATACGCTCTCTGAGTTGAGAACAATGCTGCTTAATGAAAACACTTAATCTCTTTTTATTTTTAAAGTATTTCCCACCACCAATAATCTGCCCTTGTCTAACAATGCTGCTTCCATACTAATGAGATAGTGTAAGGAAAGAAATTTCAAGATTTGGCAAGGGATTGTATATGTGGGATGAGTGAGAGAGCTGAGTCAAAGATGACAGCGAGGTCACAAACCTGGGTAACTGGAAGCAGGGTGATGCCTTTGCCTCTAATTGAGAAGTTCAGAAGAGGCGAGGGTACTTCCAATTCAAAATGTCCTACAGGCAGTATAAAAATAGATCTAGAATCATCTGCATAGAGATGATAATTGAACTCATTGAAGTGGATGAGATCACCAAGTGAGAGAAGAGAGGGGGAGAGAGAGAGAGAAAGAGAGAGAGAGAGAGAGAGAGAGAGAGAGAGAGAGAGAGAGAGAGAGAGAGAGAGAGAGAGA
>NC_058133.1:150866387-150876665 GCF_016433145.1 Gracilinanus agilis | reverse complement strand
CTCTCTCTCTCTCTCTCTCTCTCTCTCTCTCTCTCTCTCTCTCTCTCTCTCTCTCTCTCTCTCTCTCTCTCTCTCCCTCTCCCTCTCCCTCTCCCTCTCTCCCTCTCTCTCCCCCCCAGTCATACATGCCTAGGAAGTGTCTAAGGCCAGATTTAAACCCAAGTCCTCCCAAGTCCATCCTGCCTCTCTTTCCTTTCTGCTACCTAGCTCCTCCTAGAGCATTCTCTTTTGATGGATAAAGAAGCTGAGATTCAGATAATTTAAAGTGAATTTCCCATGGTTGTGCAGCTAGTTAGTATCAAATGTAAGCCTAGGACTACTCCTGACTCTTCCCCCTAATGGGACTAATTTCTTTAGGTATCCATTAGTGGCAAGAATAAGTAGAGAAAAACCAAAATGGATGTAGGAGCAAAAGTGGGGATCCTAAGCAGCTCATTTCAGTCATTTTTCAATTATGTACAACACTTCCTGGCCCCATTGGTAGTTTGTTTCTTTTGTGTGTTTTTTGGACAGAGGTATAGAGTAGTTTGCCATGTCTTTCTCCAGATCATTTTACAAATGAGAAACTGAGGCAAACAGTTAAATGACTTATCCAGGAACACATAGCTAATCAGTGTCTGAGGCTGGATTTGAACTCATAAAGATGAGTCCTGATTCTAAGCCCAATGTTCAATCCACTTTTCTATCTAGCTACTCCAAGAAGCTTAGAGTACACTCCAAAAAGACACACACATGCAGTTCAAGGGAACTAACAGACATGCAAGGAAAACTACTCTGGTACCAAGGCTTATCAAAGTCGCCCTACTTGGCCACAAAGTTTTGCCTGGCTTTCTCTCCCTGCTGGAAAAGTACCTACCTCTCCTCCAGGTCCCAACATCCACAGCCCAACACCATCTCAGAAACACAGCCTCTCTACCCATAACAGTTGCCTACAGATAATCCCAAAGTGGTACAGCAGCTGATGACCTCATTAAGGCCTTTGGCAGAGGCTGCTGACTTTCTGCCCAGTGGGCGAGGAGCTCTGCCACCCTTATTGTGATAATAGAATCACTTCAATTCAGTTCAACATACATTTGTTACACAAGAAAAAAAAGGTGGGAAAGAAGTTTGGGTCGCAGAATTAAATTAATGAATGGAAAAACATTTATTAATTGTCTAATGTACTAAGTATTGAAGATACAAAAATAAGCAGGCATGACACTCTTTGCCTTCATGGAGCTTTCCTTCTAGTGGGAGAAGACCACATGTAGAGTGGATCATGAGTTGAAAAGAGTTAGGAATGTTCTGGAATTGTGGAATAGATCAAGAGAGCTCAGTAATGTGAGGCTATGTGGTTCAGTGGATAGAGGACTGGGCCAGCAATCAGGAATACCTGAGTTCAAATAAGGCATTAGGCACCGGCTCTATGACCCTGGGCAAAAGGACCCTAAAAGAATGCCTGCCCTTTGATCCAGTCATACCACTGCTGGGTTTATACCCCAAAGAGATAATAAGGAAAAAGACTTGTACAAAAATATTTATAGCTGTGCTCTTTGTGGTGGCAAAAAAAATTGGAAAATGAGGGGATGTCCTTCAATTGGGGAATAGCTGAACAAATTGTGGTATCTGATGGTGATGGACTACTATTGTGCTAAAGGAATAATGAACTGGAGGAATTCCATGTGAACTGGAATAACCTCCAGGAATTGATGCAGAGTGAAAGGAGCAGAACCAGAACATTGTATACAGAGACTGATACACTGTGGTACAATCAAATGTAATATATTTCTCTTCTAGCAGCAATGCAATGACCCAGGACAATTCTGAGGGACTTATGAGAAAGAAAGCTACCCACATTCAGAGGAAGAACTGTGGGAGCAGAAAAAGAAGAAAAACAACTACTTGATCACATGAGTTGATGGGGATATGACCGGGGATATGTAGACTCTAAATGATCACTCTAGTGCAAATATCAATAATATGGAAATAGGTCCTGATCAATGACACATGTAAAACCCAGTGGAATTGCATGTTGGCTACAGGAGGGAGATGGGAAGAGGGGAAGGAAAGAGCATGAAGCTTATAACCATGGGAAAATATTCTAAATGAATTAACTAAATGATTTTAAAAATAACATCTATGACCCTGGACAATTCATTTAAACTCTGTTTGCCTGTTTCCTCTTCTGTAAAATGGGGATAATGATAGCATTCTCCTCTCTAGATTGTGAGGTTAAAATGAGATAATAATTATAATGTGCTTTGCACAGAGTCTGGCATATATTAAGCACTCCATTTACTGTTGTTGTTGAGTTGTGTTTGAATCTATATGGCTCCATGGACAATGTCCACGTTTTCTTGGCAAAAATACTCGAGTGGTTTGCCATTTCCTTCTCTAGTATGTATGTCCCCATTATACACATAAGGAACTGAGGCAAATGGGGGTTAAGTGACTTGCCCAGGGTCACATAGCTAGTGACTGATGCCAGATTGGAATTTAGATCCTTTTATGCAAGACCCAGAGCTCTATCCACAGCATCTTCTGGCTGCCCAGAACACTATATAAATGCTAGCTATTCTGATTATCCCGAAGGGCAGGACTGAAGGAGAGATAACAGATTGAGAGTTGCTGAGAGCTGCAGGGAGCTCTTTAGTACTCTAAGTGAGTTGAAGAGATGTGTGAAAGAGACAATTAACACCAGCCTTCTAAATAGTAGCTGAAGATTAGAGTGGAAACAAATGGCAAGGAAACTATGAAAATGGCCTGTAGCAGTCCATTGGTGAGGATAAAGGAATCAATACTTAGAGCTTTATATTCCAGTTGGCATAAGATTAGAGAATACAGCCCCGGGCTAAAAATCCCACTCACTACTCTATCATTGGCCAGTAGCATACAGATATAGGTTTTTAATTGGTAATTATTTGCAATTCAATCTGTTTTACTAGAGCTTCAAAGGTCAAGTGTTTTGATGGAATACTGGTTTATCAGCCCTACTTTTGCTCCTTCATCCCTTTTGGTTTTTCCTCTACTTATTCCTGCCACTAGTGGGTGCCTGAAGCAATTAGTCCCACTACCCCATTTAAATTTAAGGTCCATTTAGGGTTTAACCACAGGTATCTCTGTGGTTTTACTCATTGATGACTGGAATGGATTTACTCCTTTCTGTCTATTGAAGTTCCTCTATTCCTCCAAGGGCCAGCACACTTCCTCCCTGACACTTTTTCTCTCTCCTCCCTAAACTAAATAAAAGTGATGTCTTCCTCTTTAAATTCTCAGTGCACATTGTATTTATCATGCTCTTTTCTATCACAATTATTTGTGAATGTTTCTCCTCACCCCCATTAGATTGCCATTCCATTAGATTTAAGTTAGGACAGTTAGTTGGCACAGTGGATAGAGTGTCAAGCCTTCCTAGAGTTAGGAAGACTCATCTCCCTGAATTCAAACCTGTCCTCAGATACTTACCAGCTATATGATCCTGGGCAAGTCACTTAATCCTATTTGCCTCAATTTCCTCTTCTATAAAATGAGCTGGAGAAGGAAATGGCAAACCACTACAGTATTCCTGCCAAGAAAACCCCATGGAGACACGATAAAACAGACATGGCTGAAAAATGACTGAAGAACAACAGATTTAAGTAACGGGGGTGACAACCTCATCTAGGCTTTCTAGGAAATGAGAAGAACCTTGCTTTTCTTCTTGATGTTTGGTTTGGAGGTCACCTACTTGATTGAGTTGAGGACCCTGCTATTCTGAAGCTTGCAAACAAAGCAGGTGCTGAGGGGACTGAGGACAAAACTCACAATAATAACGTCTGCATTTGATCTCCACAGGATTATGGAAAGATTGGTATTAGATTAAGAATATGAATAGTTGATCCTTGCCATTGCTCAGTAGTTAGTTATCCAATCACTGTTTCTAATTGCATCATTGCCCTTTGCTGTGGCCTCCTTTAATTCCCACTTGGTCTGCCATTGTGCTTGTAGTTTGACATATACCAGAAGAATTTTCGGCTGTTCTCACAGCCACAGAAGAGTGATCCCTGCAGATGTCCAGCTGGAAGACCCAAGTGGCACCAGTGCTGATAGGCAGAGGCATTACTCATGGAAGGACAGAATATTGTCTCTTGAACATATCTTTGGGCTTCAAGTGCTTCTTTTAGTTGTGGATGCCTAGGTAGGGTTTGTTTTCCTCCTTGCCAAGCAGCCTGTCCAAATCTTCTGGTTGCAAATGAAGATGATCCACATATCATATATCTTCTCCATTTCCATCCTGGCATTCTTGGGCTAGGCAAGTGGGTGGTCTTAAGACTACACTCATTAAGGAGGGCTCACTCTAGTAGTCATAAGCATGGAGGGTTTTTTTCTTTGTTCCTTTGAATCTATCTGGGTTGTGAGCTTGGTGACCGTTTACTTCTCCTCTTAGACCACAAGATTGCCCTTCTCATTGATATTACTTCCCTAAAGTCACTTTTAGAATATTTATAGTTAAAAAAAAATGGGGGGGGGGGTAGGAGGAGAATTGAGGAGAGAATGTGACTTGCTAGAGAGGAAAGTATACACAGGGGTAGCTTGATGGCTAGGAAAATTCATCCACCATTTTTCTTTGGCCTGGCAATGTGTTGGCATTAATTTCCCGGCTTTTCTCCCCCATTAGATTGTTAGCTTCTTGAGAGCATGTCACATGTGAGATCTATCTTTGTATTCTTATCGCCTAGCCTGGTGCCTTGCATTTAGTAAAGCACCTTTACAGTTCACATTAATTCTGCACTGACTCCCTGAAAGTCCACGGCCACTGACCTCTGACTCATCAGCCAACAAAGAGATTGCTTCATTTCAAAGTACCCATATGTCACACATATGGTTGTGCCATCCCCATTGTAGTCAAGGGCTGAGCCAACTCACCTAATTGCCTAATGATTCTAAGCATGCTCCAAGGAACAGCCCTTGTCACACTCTTTAAAAAATAAATTGTCAAGCAAAACAAATCCACACCTTGGCTGTGAACAAAACTGTATATCTATTTGTTCATACAAAACAGAACAGAAAACATTCTGTATGAATAAATAATTTTAAAGATATAAAGATTATGTATAAATTGACTTAACTCCCTGCTTCTCTCAGTTATTCATGTAATACTAACTTGTGGTTAAGTAGTGCTATTAGTAAAAAAAATCAGAAAACAATGGCACAAAATTTGGGCACCACTGTTTGTCGGCAACTGTCCAAGACTAATACTGCCCATGAAGAACCAAAGAGAACTTGCCCAGCAACCTCAAACTTTCTATAAGGATAGAAATGGCACAGAGAATAAGTATGCCAGGATTTTAAAGAAACAAGAGATAAATGTGGGTTGGTATCATCAGAAAAGACTTACTTCCTGGAGGAGGTGGAAGTTGAGCGTTGCTTTTGGCAGCTTTGGCTTTTAGCTTGACTTTGTACCAAGAGTAATGAAACTTCTCTCTCTAGGTAAAAAAATCAAAAGAATTATCTACCAGGAAGTCCATATCTTTCTGAAAAATCTCTTGATGGCTATTGGAGCTGAAGGTGACTAGTTGAATAAAAGCATAAGCTGGATATTGACAAGTAGGAAGATGACAGGGAACTTGAACATTTAATGTGGTAATATCTGGATTACAAAATTTCACTGATGGGAAAGAGGAATAAATTCATTTTCTTTTCCCCAAAAGCAAGCAAAGGAGCCACAAGCATTTATTAAGTTTCTACTAAGATGTATGACCCCAGGCAAGTTATTAATCCCTAGTTGTTTAGCCCTTGTTGCTGTTCTGTGTTAAAAATGATACTAAATGGGGGCAGTTGGATGGCTCAGTGGATTGAGAGCCAGGCCTAGAGATGGGAAGTCCTAGGTTCAAATCTGTCCTCAGACACTTCCTAGCTATGTGACCCTGGCCAAGTCACTTGACCCCCATTGCCCAGCCTTTACCACTCTTTTGCCTTGAAACCAATACATGGTATTGATTCTAAGATGGAAGGTAAGGGTTTAATAAAAAAAAAAAAAAAAAAGATACTAAGACAGAAGGTAAGGAATTTTTTAAAGTTCCTACTAGGTAACGGAATTCTCTCCCTCCTTGCCTCTGCCTTATGCTTCCCTAGCTTTCTTCAAGCTTCAGCTAAAACCTCACTTTCTAGAAGCCTTTCTTGATTTTCCTTAAATACAAGTTTCTCCCCTCTGCTATCCTTTCCAGTTTACCTTGTATATATCTTGTGTGTATAGTGTATACAGTTGTTTGCATGTTATCCCCTCTATTAGAGTGTCAGTTCCTTGAGGGCAAGGATGGTTTTTGCCTTTCTTTGTATTCCCAGGAGTTAGCATAGTGCACTTAAGTAATAACATCATTTGACTCAACTTGGTTGGATGTATCCATTCAACTAACTGCTGGAGGATGTTGGAAATACTCCTAGAATATAACATTTACATAATAACTAGTGCAATCTTTCAGGTCCATTGTGGTTTTCCTGAGAAACTGATAGCCAAAATGTAGCTAGAAGGGGAAAATTTTAGGTATTTGCAGAGAATGGTAGTTGGAAAAGGAGGAAGAGAAGGAAGTGGTATGTAGTGGTCTTGGGAAAGAACTGAAATCCTGACTGTGAAACTTGTAGGAAGAATCTTAGGACATAGAAACAGAAAAGAGGCCCTTTTGAATCTTGTTAGAAGTCAAAGGCATATATGGCTAAATCTCTTTCATTGTGCTCAATTTATCTGAGATTTTTGTTTGCAAGCATATTTTGATGTAAATATGAATAATATGGAAATGGGTTTTAAGCAATGATACATGTATAACTTCAGTAGAACTACTGGTCAGCTCTGGGAAGGGGGAGGGAAGAGATGGGGGGAAATCATGAATCTAAATAAAAAAAGGAAAATTAATTAACCAGTTAATTTTTTTAAAAACAGTTGTCCTGGATAAGAAACTGAATGGGTTGGAATCAGTACTATTAGGGGGGTATCTGCATCAATCAATTAATCAACAAGCATTACTTAAAGTACCTTCTATGTCCTCTGCAAAGTACAAAGTGCTGGGGATACATAATTAAAAGGAATATATCCCTGCCCTTGAGGAGATTATATTCTAATGGACTCCATCAATGAGATCCAAGTTTAGAAGAAGGAAAATGGAAAAAGAGGAATTTATGGACATATAAAAGGATGATCAGAATCATGCTTCCCATTTCTAACACACACATGCACATAAATACACACATACACTCTTAAATATTATTTTTGCTCTTCAATGTGCCTCTAACATTTTCCGTTGTCCTCTTCCAGCATGAATATGGTAGAATAGAACAAAATGTGTTTTTCTGTCATTGCAGACTTTACAACTAAATGTGAGGGAGTTCTCACAGTTCCTCAAGTGTGTGCTCATTAGTACCCTGGGTAATGTTCAACTGTGAATTGAGGGCTCCTTAGCCAGTTTCTATAGGCATTCTAATAGGCAAAGGCAAAAAGATGGAGCAGGGAATAAAGAGGCAGAGAGAGAGCAGAAAAAGAGAGAGGACTTTTGAGTCATCTAGACATGGGTGGATTTGCCAATACCTCTCCAACTTAGAGCTTCAAAACTTCAAATTTGGTTATGCCAATTATTAGTAAAAATTACATATTCATAGGGATCCTAAAAATTATAGAGGCCAGTGAGTTTTAACAATTTTTGTGTGGTATGGACCCCCCCCTTACAGTCTGATGAAGCCTTTGAACCCCTTCTCCAAATAAGGTTTTAAATGCATAAAATAAAATGATCGGGATCACAAAGGAATCAAGCCATTCTTACAAGTATGAAAGAAAAAAGTATTGTATGTCCCAAAGATAATAACAAATATTATATAGTGGTAGTCTTTTATAATTCTAGAGCTGGGAAATAGTGCTTAGACTTATCCTATGAGTCAACCATCTTATCAGACTTTTATAGTACAGGCTGTTCCCTGATTATGAACACTTCACTTACAAATGACCTGTTGTATATACGGGAAAGGCTTTTATCAACACCACTACACCTTCTTCCTGAGTCTTGGCTATTGCTGCTGCCAGGATGAAATGTGGCCACTTCTGTCCTCAGGGAATTGTAGCTACCTAGAGGTTCCCATTAACCAGCTTCTTTTTTCCTTTCTCATTTCTTCCCTCCTTTTTCTTCCTTCCTTCCCTCCTTCCCTCATTCCTTCCTTCCTTCCTTCCTTCCTTCTTTCCTTCCTTCCTTCATATTGATTGATAGATGAAGAATATAAAATATATGTAGCCTCCCTTCCTTCCTATTGTTTGATAGATAGATAGATGAAGAATATAAAATATATGTAGCCCAATTTTGCCCTCCATCTCACTGCCTCTTGCCCCTAAAAAAGCAATGAAGCAAGAATAAATAATTAAGATATCTGTGTTATATACTGACATGCCATGTACCTCTCTGAAAAAGGAACCCTAAGTGAACAGGAAGAAACCCTAAAGGGACCCTTGTTTGGCAGTAGTTTGTAGTAACTATCTCCACTACTAAAGGGCCCTTGGTAAGGGGTTGGTGGTCACCAACAGTCAGAACAAGAGATTGAGCTTCTAGAATGACACCCTTGCTCTCTTTCCCCTGCTCCCACGCTCCAAAAAGCTGTAGACAGGCTGGTGCTAAGGAAGAGGTCAGGACCAAGCTCAGCTGCTTGAGGCGCCTAGCTAGGAACCTTGGAAAGGAGTGGTAGGCACTAGGAAATTAAAAAAACTCACAGAACCACATGCCATTGAATAAATCAGTTGATGTTGTGATTCAGAGGCATGAGGTCCCCAATCATGTGAGTATTAAAACTGTAAGCCCTGAAGATATGATTTGGCACGGCAGCTTTGAATGGACAGATGGTATTCATGGACAGGATTATCATCTGCAGTGAAAACCAGGTCAGGCATCCAGTCACACCACTAGTATTTGTTCATTTTGTGTGTTTCTTCCTGCCTTTGGAGTGGGGAGATACTTTATTTATTTATTTTTTACATTAAAAGGCAAAACTGCATTGCTTAGGGTCTTGGAGAATGAGGATAGTGAGGTCTCTGATTAAAATACTAATATAGAGAAAAGTGAACCATTTGATTATTACAGCCTGGAAGTTACCTTGGCAGACTGATTTATTTTTCTTTTTTAATTAATCTTAATTAAAATTCTTTTAATTAATATTTTTGGTCAATTAAGCATTTATTTTCCCTTTCTTTTCTTTCCTCTTCCCTTACCCTTGAAAAGAAAAAGCTGAACTCTTATAGCAAATAAGTGGGCAGCTGCTAGGTGGCACAGTGGAAAGAATGCCAGACCTAAAGTCAGAAAGACTTAAATTCAAAGAGATAGTAATTGTGTGACCTCAGGCAAATGACTTAACTCTGCCTCAGTTTCCTATTCTGTAAAATGAGCTGGAGAAGAAAATGGCAAACTATTCCCGTGTCTTTGTCAAGGAAACCCCAAATGGAGTCATGAAGAGTCAGACACAACTGGAAAATGACAACAATAAATATGTGTAGACAAACAAAACAAATTCTCTTATCCACCATGTCCAAAAATACATCTTATTCTATACATTGAGTCTGTTACCTCTCTGTTAGGAATTAGGTAGCATTTTCCATTGTTCCTCTGGAATCAAAGTTGATCATTTTCTGATCAGTGTTCTTATCTTTCCAAATAAGCTGTCTTTATGATATTATTGTTATAATATAAATTGTCCTCTTAGTTCTGATCTGATCTATTTTAAAACTTTTGTATCTGGCTCTAAAAGGTAGTGGGTCAGGGCTAATAGCAATTAGGGAGTTATACTCTGTAGACGTGAGTGCCCCCAGATGTGCCCAGCTTTTTCTACAGACTCAGGCAACATTATCTGGGGCCAGCCTCTTGAGTCTAATCACTATTCAAGTGCCCTGGCATCTCTAAGATGAGCTGGGTATGTTCTGGTTAGGGCTTGAACAGCATCTTCTGAAAGATAATTTATGGTATGCCAACGTCATAATGAGAAATCAATGTGAATTTCAGAATCTTTCTGTAATAACCTGCTACATGCTTCAATTTTATTATTATTGTTAGTAGTAGTAATGATAATAATAATAGCTAAAATTTATATAGCATTTACTATATGCCAAGCACTGTGCTAAGCATTTACAATTATTATCTCATTTGATCTTTACAACAATTTTGTAAGGTCAGAGCTATGATTAGCCTCATTTTACACATGAGGAAAATGGAAGCAAGCAGAGGCTAAGAGATTTAGGGTTAAGAGAAGAAGAAGAAGAAGAAGAAGAAGAAGAAGAAGAAGAAGAAGAAGAAGGAGGAG
>NC_058133.1:150827842-150856401 GCF_016433145.1 Gracilinanus agilis | reverse complement strand
ATATATATATATATATACATATATGAAACACAACTTCTTTAGTTGTTCCCTAGTCAGGGGTGTCTACTTTGTTTCCAGTTCTTTGCAACTATTAAAAATGTTTTTATAAAATTTTTGGTATTTGCCATTGACTATCTTGGAGGTGGTGGGATAGAGTTCTAGCAATGGAATTTCTGGGTCTAAGAGTATGGACATTTTAGTCACTTTCTTCCTATAATTATAAACTTTCCAAAATGGCTGAACCAATTAACACTTTTAACACAAAAAAAAGTATTTTTTCTTGTTTTTCCAAAAATTACCAACACTAATTATTCTTAAGTTTTGTCATTTTTGCCAATTTATTTGATAAATTAGATGAAGCCTCAGAGTTGTTTTCATTTTTTTGGTAGTGATTTGGAATATATTTTCATAGAGATATTTAATAATCTTTTGAGAACTGCTCATATCCTTTAATCATTTATCTATTGGGAAATGGTATGGAGGCTTATAATTAAAGAGTAATCAGAGATATTTTATGCTAAGTTTCTCCCCAGTCAACTGCTTTTATTTTTATTCAAGTTGTATTCATTTTGTTCCTGCAAATTTTTTTCAAGTTTGTTTAATCAAAATTATATATTTTATCTTTTGTAATTATCTCTGTTGCTTGTTTGGTTAAGAATTTACTCCCTAGTTATAGCTGTGAAAGATACTTAATCTGGTTGTCTTAAATTTTTTAATGATTTTTTAAATATCAAGACCATGTTTCTTTTTTAAGCTTAGAAAATTTCACTTTATTTTTAGTAGATTTATTGATAGCTGTTATTTTTATATAGTTTGCCTTCCCTTCCTGTCCCTCTTTCCCCCCTCACCAGAGAATTTATCCCTTATTAAAAAAGGATTGCTTTAAAAAAGAGGAAAAAGAAATAAAAACAAGTCAATCAATATGTCAAAAAAAGAATCTGAGAATATATCACTGTACCTCCATTTCTGCAAAGACTGGTAGAGGTGCCTTCTCTTCTTTGAGGCCATCTTAGTGCTTATAATTTCTCAGTTTTCAGTTTTAGTTGTTTTGTGGATGCTATTCTTTCTATTTATGTCATTGTAGTAATTGTGTATGTTTTTTCCTGGCTCTTTTTTTTTTTAAACCTTAGCTTCCACCTTAGAATCAATACTATGTATTGGTTCCAAGGCAGGAGAGCAGTAAGGGTCTAGGCAATGAGGTTAAGTGACTTCACCAGGGTCACACAGCTAGGAAGTGTCCAAAGCCAGATTTGAACCTGGGACCTCCTGTCTTTAGGTTTGGCTCTCAATCCACTGAAGATAAGAACTAGAATTTGAATGAAACTCTTTTCTGACTACAAATCTATTGCTCTTTCCACTATACTTAGCTGGCTCCTACCACTGATTACTTGGGAAACTTCCAGCTTTAACCCCTCTCAGGATCATGGATGTTACACTACCCAACTGCCCACTGACTCTTTTTAATTCACTTTGAATGCCTTCCTCTTCTTCTGTTTTTGTTATGCTCATCATTTTTTATAACACAGTAGCATTCCCTCAGATATATGTACCACAATATTTTCAGTCATTCCCCAATTAATTGGCATCTTCTTCATTTCCAAGTCCTGTGCTTTGGTAAAAAGTGCTGCTATACATAGTTTGATATGTGTAGATCCTTTCTTTTTGTCAGTGATTTGTGGTATATCCCTAACAGTGAAATCTCTGAGTCAAAAGATATGTATATTTTAGTTCCTTTACTTCTGTTGCTAAACTTTTTTCTGAATAGAATCAACATACAATCCACTAATAATTTAGTAGCATACCTTTCCTTCCACAGCCCCTTCAACACTGACTATTCCCATGTTTTATCATATTTGCCAGTTTTTTGGGTGTGAGATAAAACTAGGAGAACACTTCATTTTAAATAAGAATTTGTTGAACACTCAGCAAAATTTCTTAAAATGTTTACTACTAATGGTAACATATGACATAAAGTTTGTTGTAAACTAAAAATTGAAATATATTTTAGATCAATTTTATTTCATATCTAACATTATAAACAATTTCATTTGTTTCAGACAGGGAAGGGTATAGTGGCATGGATGGTAAATGGAACCATAAGGCACCTGAATGATATGACTTTTCCAGAAGCAATGGTAACAATTATATATATTTAAACCCTTACTTTCTGTCTTGGAATCAATACTGTTTATTGGTTCCAAAGCAGAAAGGCAGTAAGGGCTAGGCAATAGAGTTAAGTGACTTGCCCAGGGTCACATGGCTAGGAAATGTCTGAAGTCATATTTGAACCCAGGACCTCCTATCTCTGGGCTTGTTCACTGAGTTCACTGAGACACCCAGCTGCCCCTAACAATGGTATATTGATTTCATTACTCTTTCCAGAACAAGAAGTTAAAGGAACAAGGATAGTGGGGAGGAATGTGTTTGACATAGCAGGAAGATTGAATAATAGAGTGGCTGGTACCAGTTAGATGTTCTGAGATCTCACCAATAAATATAGTCCTAAAATGGGAGCTAGAAATATGGTTGGGAGGGCAATAGTTACATGGCAGAAAGATCGCAAGAAGATATGATTATTTGATATACATAAGTTTTATAATAAGCAATTGATAACTCCTTTTATAAAATGTTTCTCAGGGGCAGCTGGATGGCTCAGTGGATTGAGAACCAGGCACAGAAATGGGAGGTCCTGGGTTCAAATCTGGCCTCAGATACTTCCTAGTTGTGTGACCCTGGGGAAATCACTTGAACCCCATTGCCTAGTCCTTAACACTCTTCTGCCTTGTAACCAATGCACAGTATTGATTCTAAGATGTAAGGTAAGGGTTTAAAAAATTTTTTTTAAATGTTTCTCAACAATTTTCATTTCCTCTTTAATAAACCAGACTGTTTCAGTTCATCTCATTTATTTTTACTTTTTAAATTGTTTCATTTTTAATTTTGCTATACTGTTACTTTTTCGATGCCGTGATAATTTTCAGGAACCATGGAATTAGTTTTAGCAGTTAGCAGCTCATGACATCCGGTAGATCAGGATCACTAGAAATAAATCCAAAACAAATATTTCTGACTACAAATAGATAGCTATTTTCATGTTTATATTTCTTCTGAGGTTGAGATTTATTATTCAGACTAAGTTTGGGGATATTTATCATCATCAAAGTGTGAGTGATTGGCATTAGTCTACCCAAATATCCATAACTGACAGTGGTACAAAAATGTATAATTTTTAAAAATGCTGGAATTAAGGATATAATAAAAAGTTCTTTAAGCCATGTATATGATTCCTGACTTTTACTTTGAAATTTTAGTGCTTCAGAGAAGTATGACATCAAAAACTCTAACAGGAAACTTTTATCTAACCTTTAATGAGAATATCATAACTTCCTTACCACTTATCAAAGTGAAAGTGTTAAACTATTCGTACTATTTATCTTATATTGATTTCTTTGCATGTGGGAGAACCTGCCTTTATGCACTGTAATATTTGGTAAAAAACAAAGGAAGGTACTATAATCCTCTCTGTGCAGGTATATGGGCACCATGAATCTTCAGTTATGGTCCTTTTTCAATAAGAAAAGAATAATTTTGCTGTCCGTAACATTCTGAATCACTCAAAGCCTTTTCTTAAAGATAATTTAAAATGTATATTTTTTGCCATTCTACCTAACAATTAAAACCTCAATAATCTGGTTCCACTCGATTGAGTTTATTTTCAATAAATCTTTAACATAAAACCTAAATTTAAAAAAAAGATAATTTAAAATCAAAATATAGGTTCCTAGGATTTAAACCTGGACACAACCTTATCCATCAAGTAGTTTAGCACCCTCATTTTTCAGAAGAATGAATTGAGACCAGAGATATTAAATGACTTGATAATAGATCATAAGTAGATAATATTTATTAACAGAAAATATATAGATGATAAGTAGAACTAGAATTTGAATGAAATTCTTTTCTGACTACAAATCTATTGCTCTTTCTACTATTCTTAGCTGGCTCCTACCACTGATTACTTAGGAAACTTCCAGAAAGTTTTAAAAGCCGGGCCTTTATACAGATAATTTATGATTTTCTGAAAAACTTCCCCAACCCCCTCCCTGGCCTAGTTTCAGTGTCAGTGCCCAGTACCTAACTGATAAAGGAATTATATATATTATAAAAATTATAAAAAGGTATATATATACCTTTTTATAATTAAGGAAAAATCCTTTAAGGAGCAAGTAAAATAATGTATCAACAATATAAAAACTAAAACAAAAAGCTTATATCCTGCCTTTTCCCCATATATTTTATTTTAGTTTTTAGACCCTTCGAATTGATACTAAGGGGGCAGCTAGGTGGCTCTGTAGAAAAAGAGCCAGACCTGGAGAAAGGAAGTCCTGGGTTCAAATCTGGCCTCAGACAATTGATGCTTAGTATAGAAAGAAAGAAAGAAAGAAAGAAAGAAAGAAAGAAAGAAAGAAAGAAAGAAAGAAAGAAAGAAAGAAAGAAAGAAAGAAAGAAAGAAAGAAAGAAAGAAAGAAAGAAAGGAAGGAAGGAAGGAAGGAAGGAAGGAAGGAAGGAAGGAAGGAAGAAAGTGTTAAATTAAATATCAGTTCCAAGGCAGAAGACCAGTAAGAGCTAAGCAATTGGGGTTAAGTGACTTGCCCAGGATCACCCAATTAGGAAGTTTTTGAGGCCACATTTGAACTCAGGGCCTCCTTTTTCCATCTCTAGACCTGGCTCTCTTACCGTATATTTTGAAAGAGCATATATAGATAAACAAAGATATAAGGTGACTTTTCCAAAAAGATTATATCATCAGTTACAGTACTGAGTTCACAGTAGGCATTTAATGCATACTTTGAATTGAGTTAAATTTAATAAAATTCAACAAGAGTTTATTAAACACTCATTCAAATGTGCTTATTATGTGTGAAACCTAGCCAGAAAGAAGAAGCCTGAGTGAGGAACAAAGCAAAACTCCAATAAGGGTCATGTCTGGCAACACACATCTAGAGATGCCACTTGTATCAAATGCAGCCATCAGCCCCAGGATACTATCTTTTTTGTTGTAATTTGAATAGGAGATGGAGTGCAGTACTAATGCTATGTCAGGTACTAGGGATATAAAGGGAGGGAGTGTGAGAGAGAGAGACAGAGAGAAGAGACAGAGAGACAGAGAGAGAGAAAGGCAGACAGAGAGACAGAGACAGAGAGAAGTGTGGAGGGGAGAGACAGATACAGAAAGAGATAGACAAAGACAGAGACACACGCAGAAAAAGAGACAGAGAGATAGACAGAAATACAGAGACAAAGAAAGACAGAGGGACAGAGAAACAGAGAGACAAGGAAAGACATAAAGAGACAGACAGAAACAGAGGGAGACAAAGAGGCAGAAACACATAGACAGAGAGACATACATTTATAGAGAGATACAGAAACAGAGAGAAGATATAGAGACAGAGGCAGAAAGAGACGCTCAGAGACAGAGACAGAGAAATATACATACATATATAAGTAGAAAGGAACACATACATACATAGAGGCAGAGAGACAGAGACAAGGAGAGACAGAGGGATATACACAGAGAGAGACATACATATTTATATAAAAAGAGATACAGAAACAGAGAGAAGATATGGACAGAGACACAAAAACAGATACACACACACACATATATATATGTATATGTATATGTGTGAATATATTCACACATATACATACACACACACACACACACACACACACACACACACACACACACACACACACAGAAACAGGCAGAGTTCCAGCCTGAAAGGAGCTTACATTCTCCTGGTTGGGAGGAATTGAATTGAATGAAATTCAGCCACAGTGATTACTTCTCTGTTTTCTAAAGAAATGTGTGTGAATACATTGAATAGGCTAATAATATATGGCAACTATGCTCTCCCTATCTGGTGTAAATCCTTATTTCAGACTTATTATTTAGCCAGGCGAGACATTAAAATCTATTATCTTGGATTCAAGTTCAATTGGCTAGTATTTTTTTCCACCCTGGGGGGAATCTCAAGAGATTCTTCAGGCCAAAGAGGGTTGCTCAGCCATCCCTCTCCTTATGCTCTGCAGTGGTCTTGCTATATTTTATGGGGGCAGATTAGGGAGGAGAGGAAATGGACACTTCAGACCATGGAGTCGCCTGTGACCTTTCATGTCAAGGAACTATTGGAAACTTTGGAAAATTAATGAAGGCAATTGAGCCTTACCTTGTGTGACTAGCACAGTTTGTAGCACTGATACTATACTTGATCTCCTGTTCACATTACAACAAAAAGATAGTCTCCTCTTGGGACCGATGGCAGCATTTGATACAAGTGAAGTGTCTGTACTTGTTTTGCCGGATATGAGCCTCTTGGGAGCTCTGCTTTCTCAGGCTTCGTGTTGCTGGGCATGCTCCACTCCATGGAGCAAACAGAATTCTCAAGAACTAGCAGTTTCTCTAGTTTAACCTGAATTTTATTGAAATACCTATTTCCCCTTGAATACCTATTTCCCCACTCACTCCACTAATACTCTTTTCAGGGGATCACTCTCATGAATGGATTCAATGTTCCATTGTCTGACACTCTTCCTCGACTTAGTTATCTCTCATGCAACCTCCTGTATGGGACAGTCACTGCCTCCCCTTCTCTGTTACCCAAGCTCTCTAATGTCTTTTCTTCAAAGCTCTCCTGAAATCCTTTCCCTTCTACTGAGGCATATCTATTTGAGTTAAAAGGGAGGTCTAGAATCACCTGTTTTGTTCTTGTTCATCATTCAATTAGGTCTGATTCTTTGTGACCCTATTTGGGATTTTCTTGGCATAGATACTGGAGTGGTCTTCTATTCCTTCTCCAGCTCATTTTACAGATGAGAAAACAAATATATACAGGGTTAAGTGACTTGCCCATGGTCACACAGTTAGTTCAGTATCTGAAGCCAAACTTGAACTCATAAAGACGAGTCTTCCTGATTCCAAGTGTAGTGTGTTATCTACTTCACCACTTAGCTGATTATTCTGCTCCTACTCTCGATCAGTTTAAATGATACTCGGTGCATCAAAATCATAGATAACCTAAATGTTTGCTTCTTCTGGAACATAGCTCATCTCTGGGTTTCATATACAACTACATCATTATGTTCAAATGGACAATTCCTTAATTCAACAAACGTTCATTTTTATTTATTTGTTTTTTAGGCTATAAAGAAGCCTCCCACCTACATAACATAGATGCTTTTTAAATTTTAAATTTTAATTTTTCATGATTACATTTCAATATAATTTTTAATATTTATTTTCTGACATTTCACAATTCATGTTCTTTCCCTCCTCCCCAAGAAGGCAGGTAATAGGACACAGGTTTCAACAAACGTTTATTAAGAGCTTACTATATTTATGGGCCCATATTAGGTATTGAGAATAAAAAGACAAAATAATAATAGTTAAATTTTACATAGTGCTTTCTATGTGCCAGGTCAATTTGGCCATCCCTAGACAGCCTGCAGGGATTACCACATTGGTGCCAGACTTATTACAGACATTCTATTAGCTTTAGTCATACTGTATGCAGTTCAAAATTTCCAAGTTTAAGCAATCTACTAGATTCAGCTTCTGGGCAGCAGGGATCACAGAAATAAATTACCATTCCAGGCATTTTCTCTTCTTGGAGGATTCAAGAAGAATCTGGGTGACCATCTTTTAGATATGAAGTAGAAAGGATTCCTTTTATGCATTGGTTGACCTAGATGGCTTCTGAAGGCCTTTTCACCTTTCAATGTTTTTTATTCTGTGAAAAAAAGTATTTACAAGAGGGTAGAACTGAAGTCATAGAAGGGACCCTAATTTATTCCTTTCAAGGTCAAAGTAGTTAACAGCTTCTGAATGTTGGGGGTAAGAGTGGAAGCAGCAGGAGTTTTCCAAAGTTTTCCATAGGAAAGCCATCACTGCTTGTTTGACTCTCAACAGTCTTTAGTGTTCATGGGAATAAACCGAGAGCAAGGTTCTTACTTTCTTTCTCTAGAAGCTTTGTTTATAGGTTTGGGAAAGAAAAACCTCAAGATGGAGGAAGAGGATACTCCATAAAGAGGATACTTTATCTGAAAATAGTTGAGACTCAAAGAGGTTTAGTGCCATGTCTAGACAGAACATCGTCAAACACCAAGTGTGTTTTTATTTATTTGTTAATCATTTCCTAGTTATATTTCAATCTAGTCTGGCCATACTCCCACTTGAGGCCAGGCCCTCAAGTTTGATATAACTGGATGAACCAGATGAATTCTAAAATCCTTTGAAAGTTTAAATCTGGGATCCCCTAAGTGGTTGATGAAAAATTAGAAGAATTTGGGTCTTTTGCATCCTTTGTGTTCTCTGCGAAGAAAAATTATATTACTAACATTTTAATAAAGGCCCTTCTTTGAGCTATGTTTTCCCTTCAGTAAGAAATGCATTTGTACTGTTCTGTACACATAATTTTTCTTATAATCCTTAACATGCACTTTCTAAAATGGTGTTTTGGGGTTAGGACCACAACCTTTCCTTGAATCATAACTAGAAGGAGCACCAGCCTTGGAATCAGGGTTCAAAATAATAATAGTTAAATTTTACATAGTGCTTATTATGTGTCAGGCACTGCACAATTAATTTCTCATTTGAACCTAACAAAAACCCTAGGAAGTAGGTGCTATTATTATCCTCATTTTATAGGTGAGTAAACTGAAAGCAAACAGAAGTTAAATAACTTGTCCAGGTTTCTGAGACCAGATTTGAACTTGGACCTTCCTTACTCTATTTCCTGGCACTCTTTGCACTATGTCACCTAGCTGCTTTTTCCTTAAAGAACTTAGATTATGCTGAGGTTGCTGTTGGTGATCATGGTGGATAAAAACAAATGCACAATAACTTAAAGAAGGATAATGTATGAACAACTATGGGGTAGGTGGGCGGGGGGGGGGGTGGTACCTGAGTGGAGCTTTGAAGGAAGATAACAATTCCTAACAATTAGCTCAAATCTAAAAGTAGAATGAGCTGTCTTAAGAGGTGTTGGGTTCCCTGTACTATTTTATTACTATTATTATCGTCATCATTATAGTGGTAAACTCAAATATAACCAGATCCTTGAAGCCGCCTGTTGACTTAGGAAACGACAAGTTATCATCACCTGTGTTATTTCATATTTTTATTTGTTAACCATTTCCCAGTTATATTTTAATCTAGTTCAGCCACACTTCTACTTGAGGCCAAGCCCTAAAGTTTGACAGACCTGGACCAGATGAGCTCTAAAGTCCTTTGAAATGCTAACTCTAGGATCCTATGAATTTATGACCTCAGTGGAATTCTCTGTTGTAGTCAAATAAAAATCCTTCACCTCTGACATGCACACATATACCCACCTCTGTCTCCTACCACACACACACAAACTTGTAGAGCTCATGACCTGCCTGTTTAATGGGTATTTTGGTAGATGGGTTCTTTGTGGATAGGGAGTTCAAAATTGCATCACTGTGTAAACAAACATATTAGGTGGAAGACTGGCTTTGGTGTCAAAGGTAAAAATGAAAGGATGTGACTGGGGCAGGACTGAATGGAGTGAGTACAGCTCCGAAGTATTCTTCTGTAACTCCCTTTCCCACTGTTGGCAGAATTGCCCTTTGTTCTATGATCTTTTCTATCATCCCCTTACCCTCCAGCCACTTGCTGATTCAAATAGCCTCTTGGTCAGTCCTTTGAGCCAGAGCAATTCTCTTCTTCCTCCAAATCATGGCAATTATGACCCCACAAGGTCATCTTTTTTCAGGTCCTATGGTAGACTAAACCACTTCCTTGTTGGGCTGTGGATTGTGATTGCCTGAGTCACCTTTGTCGGAGGCAAAGGTATATTACAAATAAACACAGGACAGCTGGTGCATATGAAGTGGATAGTGTTGGGCTTGGAGTGAGGAAATCAAATTCAGTATCAGATACTTACTAAGTGTGTGACTCTGGTCAAGTCACTTAATGCCTGTTTGCCCCTGTGTCCTTAACTATAAAATAGTGATGATTATGTCCCAGGATTATCTCCCTATCTCCCAGGATTGTTATGAGCATCAAATAAGATAATATTTATAAAAAGTGCTTATTACAGTATCTGACCCATAGTAGGCACTTTATAAATGCTTTCTTCTTCTTCCTCCTCTCTCTAACTCATTTCTTCTGCCTCTCCTGTTCCTTCATCTCCATCTGCCTTCCTAAACTATACCATAAAATGTTGCTGAGCTTGCTACCACTATCCAGCCTATAGAAATCAATAACAATAGACAAGTATTTGCTTCTAAAGGTGACTCACAAAGCTACTATGGCAGTAACCTATCACTGAGTAGAGTTCAGAATGATCTGTTCCTTGCTATAGAAGCAAAAGGCCATGCAAAGACTCCATAATCCTTTAGGAACCTTCTGGAATATTTCCCTTGGGCAGGTTATATTTTTCATGTCTTTATTTAATCAGTCAGTGAGTAAATATTTTTTGAGCATTTATTGTGAAATGAGCAGTGAACCAGAGACCTTATGGGTAGACAAAATGGAAACAGGAGATAGTTGCTTCCCAGAAGTGGCTTGCAAGTGAATGGGATAAGAACATAGATTTCCAGCCGAAAGGAACCTTAGAGGGTCTTTTACTCCACCCCACTCATTTTATACTAGGGAACTAAGGCCCAGAGAAGTTAAGTGACTTGCCAAGAGGTCGAGCAGAGATTCAAACCCAAAACCTTTCGTTCCAAACCCAGTGTTCTTTCTCCTAGCTCATATCTTTTCTCCTAAAAATCACATAGAATCATAAAAATTTAGAATTGGAAGAAACCTTAAAGATAATATAGTCTAATTTCTTGATTTTATAAGTGAGGAAACTGAGACACAGAGTTTAATACAAAGTAACATAGTAGTAAGTGCCACAGTCAAGGCTAGAACCCAGATCTCCTACATCCAGTCAAATCATCTTTCCACTATTTCAAGAAGTAAATCAGATGGGTTTTAACTATAATAAAATAATCATGCTCCAATCTTTGGTCACAGTGCTGTCTTCTAGTAAAAACCAGCAGACTAAGCAAGAGAAAGAGAAGGAATGAAAGAGAGGAGGGAGGAAAGGAGGGAAGGGAAGGAAAGGGGAGGGGGAGAGGGAAAGGAAGGGCTGAGGGAGAAGAAAGTGAAAGAAAAGTAAGAGATTAAGGGTGATAAGCTAAAGTTGGTCACTTTAAGGGACAGTCATTTCTTATGTCTAAATTTGTTTGACTAGTTTCTGAAATCATCTATTCTGCTTTCCCTCTGGCTGCTTTAAAGAAGCCCAAATAGAAGAGATTCCTTTCATTTTTGATATCTCATGTCCCTTGTCTGCAATCTGGTTATCCTCTCCCCCAAACACCAAGAACTCTCCCTTATTCAGGGACCCTTCCTATTTTCTTCCTCTAACTCAGAAACAAAAAATGCTATTCTAATAGGGTAAAGGTTTTGAGATATTGGTGAGTAGTAAAGTAACTCTCCAGCTCCTGCCCCAATTCGGTTTTGCTAAGGCAATTTAAACGTGATTTATTTTAGGAGAAAGAAAAATTCACCAAGAGATGTTAAGTGAAAGGGATAGCATTCCTTACTGTCTTTTGACCTAGACTGAAAACTTTGTTGTCCAAGTCTCACCGCCCACCCCTCTTCTGGGAAGGAAGGGTGATTTGTTGTAGCTGTCGGTATCCAACTAAGCTCGGAGCTGAGGAAGGGGCTGTCAGTGAGAGAGAGAAAGGCCAAATCCCCCTAGAGAGAGTGGCTCAGTGTTACTACACAAACATCAAGGCCAATGGGTTTGGTTTCTCAGCTGAGAGGGAGAGTGACTTCCAGGCAACCCCTGGTCCATGATCCTTGTGGGGAGAGGCCTGCATGTTCTGGGAGCAATATAGGGTAGAGGGCTTCCTTCTAAGAAGGGGAGTTTAATTTTCTTGTCCTTTTTTCTTTCTTTAATGTTTTTGGGTTGGGAAAGGCCTTTTCAAGCATCAAGACTGGCAAGTCACTATAGACATATTCAAGATTTAGGACCATGGACTTTCCAAAATTACTACTGTTTTGCTGAGGATAACAAGTATTCAATTGGTCAGAGAGAAAATTTTAGAGGGATGTTCCATACCTTCCACCTCAGAAATTACAGAGAACCCAAACTTCTCAACTAAATCGACAGATGTATGAATTGGAGTGAACAGGTTTAAACATCTCTATTGAATCAAATAAGAGCAAATGGTGTCACACTGGGTATTACTTGTGATTAGAGATGAGTTAGTCATATCCTATAGGGTTCTGAAAAAAAAAAAAGAGTTAACCTGTTTGGAATCCAGGGATTCTAATAGTGAGCCAGCTTATATTCTGAGCCAAAATTCTGAGAGGAATTTGCTTGGGGGAGAGGGGAGAGTCTCTATTATTCCCCTTTGACCAGAGGGTAACCTTGTGAACTTAGGAAGGTCAGAATATTAGTACTTTGCATTATCATTCTAGAAAAGTTCCCCAAACTGCTTGGTTGATTGTACATGGAGCTAGGGGCAGTTAGGTGGCACAGTGGATTGAGTGCTGGGCCTGAAGTCGGGAAGATTCATTATTCCTAAATTCAAGTCTAGCCTCAGACACTTACTAGCTGTGTGACCCTAGGCAAAGGAGTTCCCTCATCTTTCAAATGAGCTGGAGAAAGAAATGACAGAACACTCTGGATCTTTGCCAAGAAAACCCCAAATGGGGTCACAAAGTCTCAGACTGAACAATAACATACCTGGACCTAAGGACAAACTAGAGACACTGAGGAAAGACAGCTTCAAAATTCTATAAAGGAGCCCAGCAGAAACCTATATCTTAAGGCTAATGTCACAAAGAATCCATAAAAGGAGAAAAGGAATTCTAATAATCAGGAGCCATTGATTCACTCATGTAACATGTGTATGCTTTCCTTTAAATTCTGTGTGTATTTATAGGAAAATGGGTCCTAGACTTCAGGAGGGAGAATATTTTGTACCAAATGTTATTATGCCATCTTAATAAATGTTCTTAATTAGTAGATAATTAATTTGGCCTGGCTAATTGACACTAAGCGAGTAATCGAAGGAGAGTTCATCAGTGAAGAATTTTGAGTGATACAGAACTCTTCCCCCCATCTAAACACCAACCCCTCAGGATTAGCCCTAGAACTGCTGCCCTTTGGAAACCTGGCCTTTAAAGGCTTGTGGTAGTTAGAATAATGAGCCCACAGTTTGTGCTACATGATGATACAACTCAACAAACTAAAACTAAATTAGGAAAAAGAACTTTAAAATGAGATGTTTATTAATAAACCTTGAAAATGAGGATCTTTCTAGTCTTTTGTTACTCCTACACTATCAACTATAATTATAACCTTTCAAAAACACACTCTACATGAGGTTTTATTCAGAAGGTGTCAAAAACCACTTTGAAACTATTTAGCACCTGCACGCCTATGTATTTTAAAGTGTGTACCCACAGCCAAAATCACAAAGACCAATCAGAAAGTGACTCCAGTTGAGATAGCAAGAAAGTAACTGTGAACAAAACAAGATGGCAAGATGTCAGAGATAAACTTTCCAAGTAAACATTGTAACTTTTTTTCCAGCTAGAGAAGGGCTCCAAAGAACAAGAGAAAAAGGGAAAGGAGCAAAGAAAAGAAAATCAGTAAGAGAGAGAGAGGGGAAGAGTTGGGCAAAGTGATTCTCTGAGTAAAGGATTTTATAATATCCACAAGCCCCTCTCTTTTCTATCACCTCAGACTTCTCTGAATTGTTTGGCAAATTTCAATGAGAAAGTATCTTTTTAGACATTTAGGAGAGTTGGATTCAGAGCTGGAAAAGACTTTTATTAAGTGATTTTACATTTCATTTTACAGTTGAGGAAACTGAGGTGGAGTAATATGTTTAAGATTACACAGGCCATAACAAAGTAAGAGTTCAAAGGCAAGGCCTATCACAACAAATTCAGTGCTCTTCCCACCATAAATACTGTTGGAACAGGCACATGAATCTCCTTTAAAATTTCTCCACAAGTAGCTTCCACAAGAAGATTTACATAGATACTTCATTTTATTTTCAGATGGCTCAAATTGTTAGGAAGTTTTTGCTCATACTGTGGCAAAATTTGCCCATCTTCCCATGTTTGGTCTTATTTTATTATTTTTTAAAAAATATTTCCCCCCCTTTTTTAAAACCCTTACCTTCTGTCTTAGAATCATTAATGGGTATAGGTTCCATGGCAGAACAGCAGTAAGGGCTAGACAATTGGAGGTTAAGTGACTTGTCCAGGGTCACACAGCTAGGAAGTATCTGAGGCCAGATTTGAACCCAAGACTCCCATGTCTGAACCTGACTCTCAATCCACTGAGCCACCCAGCTGCCCCCTGAAACTTTCTTAATGTGATTTTTTTTATGAATAAAAATCTCTCTTCTCTTCCTTCCACCTCCACCTCTGTTGTCTGTATGGATGAAAAACTCCAACCCTTCATAACAAATACAAATAAACAAAATAGATTCTCATATTGCCCATATTTAAAATTCTGCCTCATTTTGTAGAAATAGTCCATCACCTTTCTGTTAGAAGTTGGTAACAGCCTTTATTATTGGTTCTCTGGGATCATGGCTGATATATTGATCAGAGTTATGTTTTTCAAAATTGTTTCCTTTACAATGTTATTTGGGGGTGAGAAAAAGAAGGAAAACGAGCAAGAGCTCCTAGAAAGATAGGAGGAGAATGAGAATTGTGTGATATGACAGAAACAGGGATGGGGCAGGGCATGGAGACCTACAGAAGAAGGTAGTTAACAGTATAAAATGTTGTTTTAAAAAATTGTGAAAGATGAAAATAAAGGTCCATTTTCTTCTAAATATCTTTTTGGTCCTTTCTTCTGAATCTACCTCCTTCCTCTCCAATTTAGTATCTCATATTAACTCTCTAGGATTTTTGGTACACTAAGCATCAAAAATACCTTTAAAATAGAATGGTTTTAGATGCCAATCAACAATGAGAATTAAGGTTAGATTGCCCTTTGAAAAACATCGTTTGTGGAGCAAAACTTACCTTTTTCTATTCTTGGTCCATTGCTTCACTCTTTCAAAGTTTTTAAAAAATCCTTACTTTCTGTCTTAGAATCAATACTTTGTATTGATTACAAGGCAGAAGAGTGGTAAGAGCTAGGCGATTGGGATTAAGTGACTTGCCTGGGGTCACACAGCTAGGAAGTATCTGAGGCCGGTTTTGAACTCAAAACCTCTTATCTCCAGGCCTGACTCTATCCACTGAGCCATTTAGCTGCCCCTCACTGCTTCATTCTTAACATTATTATATGATTCCAAAATACTGTAGATTACTTTTACTCACTATGACAGTATTCAAGGAAAGGAATATGTACCCAACTGCTATAGCAGAGTATGCCATGTTAGGGAAGGGGTGTTTCTGTATGGTAAGAGTGAGATTCTGATTATTCTTGAGAATCCAGAGGCAGCATAGAACAGTGAAAAGAATATGGAGGTAAGAATCAAGAAAACTGGGTTCTTGTCTATTCTGCTATTAACTGAGTCACTTTGTGGCTTCATCATATCATAGACTTTCAAAAGGCAAAAATGACCTCTGAGGATATCGAATCTAACTAATATGTAGCTAGGAATAATCTTTTTTTGACAGTAACCCCAATAGTGGAGGAGGGGGACAGGAGAGGAGAACCTATTAACTTGAGACGGCCTCTTTCACTTTGGAATAGTTCCAATCATTAGGCAGTTATTTTTTTCATATTGAAACTAAATTTGCATCTCTGGAATTTCCATCTTTGCTACTCTTCTGTATTATGTGGTTAAGCAAAAGTTCAATATCACTTTTCTGTGACAACTTTTCAAATATTTGAAGACAGCTATCATGTCCAACTCCATCCTAAAGTTTTATCTCCTCTAGGCCAGATATTTCCAGCTTCTTAAAATGAGATCACAATCTCTAGGCCCTTCAACATTCTGGTCACCCACCTATGAATACTCGAGCTAATGTGGTACCTAGAATTGAACATTCTATTCCAAATGTGATCTGGCAAGAGTAGAGTATAGTGAAATTACTACCTCTGTTGTTTTGGTTATGGTACTGCTAATAAGTCAAACCCCTCTTCCTTTTTCACTCTTCAATACAGCCAAACTGGTCTTCTTCTTTCTGTCCCTCACACATGATTTTCCATCCTCTCTCTATGCCTTTGCACTAGTCATCCCTAATACTTAGGATGCTCTTTTTTCCCTCTCCCCTACCTTACAAGAGCCCTTTCTTCCTTTAAGAAGCAGCTGAAGCACCATCTTTTACATGAAGTCTTTCCTGATGCCCCCAACTTCTAGTGTTCTCCATCCAAAAACACTTTGTTTTTTAATATCCTAGTATTTTTGATTTTCCATAGTCTTATTCTTCTTATAATTCATTTTGCATGAACTATATTTATTTATCTTTTCCCTTAGAATGTAAGCTGTGAGGGTAAGGATTGCTTCATTCTTTTTGTTTACCTGTGCAATGACTGCATGCAGAAGGCACTTAATAAATGTTTGTTGATTGACTCAAATAATCACTTTTTTACATACCCACCATGAAGAAAGCATTGGAGAATAAATTCAAAATTATTAATAGACTGTCTCTACTGTTGAAAAGTTTATATTCTACTTCAAGATACAACATATAAATGGATAAATATGTGGATGATAATAATCTGAGAAGAGAAAGATACAGTTTTAGAGCACTTTGGATATAGTTTTTAAGCTCCAGAATTACCACGACTAGGTCTATATCCAGAAGAGATTTTTTTAAAAGGGCACAGAATCTATTTATAAAAAAATATTTATTGCAGCTCTTTTTCTGGTAGCAAAGAATTAGAAATTGAGGGCTTATCCATCAATTGGGGAATGACCAAACAAGTTATAGAATATGATTGTGATGGAATATTATTGTCCTATAAGAAACAGCAAGCAGGATGATTCAGAAAAACCTGTAAAGACTTACATGAACTGTTGCAAAGTGATGTGAGTAGAATCAGAAGAACATTGTATACAATGAGAGTAATATTTTTTGGTAAACTATGAATGACTTAATTATTCTCAGCAATGCAGTAATCCAAACAACCCTAGAGACTTGTGATGAAAAATACTGTCTTCAGAGAAAAAACTGATAGAGTCTGAATGCAGACCAAAACATACCATATTTCAATTTCTTCTTTTTTTTTGAGATCTCTTCTACAAAATGACTAATATGAGAAAATGTTTTACATGATGACACAGGTAAAAATATTTATCATATTGTTTACTGTCTCAAGAAGAGAGAAAAGGGAGGTGGGAAGGAGCAAGAGAATTTGGAACTCAATTTTTAAAAAAAACTACATGTAATTGGGAAAAATTAAATATTATTTTTTAAAAGACCAAGAAGGATGAGTTCTGAGAAAAGGCCATGAAATTTTGGAATAAGGGAAATCTAGCCATATACAGGCAGCAAGTTTGGATCTATTAGATAAACAGAGATTGAAAATTAGGCATGAAGTTTTGCTGTTCAAACCAATGTTTTCTCATGATAAGCTCTGGATGAGGAGGATGCAAGGCAGAGTGAATGGGGCAATGGACATGGAGTCAGAAAGACCTGAGTTCAGATTGTGTTTTAATCATACAAGCTATTAGATCCTCAACACTTCATCTAACTTCTCCATGTCTCTTTTTTCTCATCTGTAAAATGGGGAGGTTGGATCAGATGGGGTTTGAGGAACTTTCAAGCTCTTCTATAAGATCCAAAGATCTAGTTTTCCTCCCTTTCCCTACTTGGGCACCAAGTACCCTTTCCAACTCTAAATCTATGATACTATGCTATTATAAACTGAGCCTTCTCATGCCAAGTTAGTTTTAAGTGTAGTTTGTTGGTCTTATAGGCTTAAAAGGACTGATATACCTAACTGCAACTTGAATACTATAGCTTACCATTTTCTTCCTATCCACTGTGTTTTCCGAAAACACCCATGACATGATCATTTGGGTGCCATGTACATTGCAGCAGTTAAGACTGTGCTAATACTTCCTTGTTCAATTTCTGTGAAGTGATAGCTTATTAGGCAATAAATCCATCATGAGTGGAAAGAATGTCTTTTAAGAGGAGAAAACAAATACGTTGCCACATTTCCCTCAAACCAACCACCACTTCTCATGCCAGAGAAGAGCAAACCCAGCTAAAAAGAAGACAAAAGTCTTGAGAAGGATGAATTAAAAAACTTGGGGAGATTTTAAGTAAAGAACACACACAAAGAACTCTGATCTATACAGGGAGCTAAAAATACATTTTAGTGAAGCCAGAAGGGGAAAGTAACTGGCACTTGCTTGGGCAGAAGCCAGACTTTGTACATTGCTTTTCAGTAGCCATGGGGAACAGCTCAGAGAGTACATTTGCAATAGGAGCTACATCATATAGTTAAGTTCTATCATGACCCTCCACTGAGATAAAAAAAACCTAAACTCTAAACCTAGAAGGAATTTATCACCCTCTTGATGCCTGCAGAGTAATTTTAATCAGTTGGCTGGCTGGTAGGTTTTTAGCCTCATGAAACTCCCCTAGAGCCAGGATAAATATAAGGGAAGAAAAATCTAATTTCTTATATTCAGCATTTTTTACAGTTTGACTTTCAGTAGCCTTGCCTGAGAAGGTGGGAGACTCGCTTTCCCTTTTTTCCTACCTCCACATTGTCTTCATAAAGCCAAGTGTTTGGACTTGTTTCTACCTTTCAGTTCTACCCCTGCCAATACTGAGTCTGGGCAGGATGTATTTAAGAAGGCCTTGGACATAGAAAGCAACGGGCTGAGTTCTGAGCTCAATTATTCTTGCTGCTTCCTTGTGCCTATTATACCACCATTTCCTGTAAAAGTCTGATCCCTTGACAAAAGTCTTTCTTACCTCTTGCTGCTTTTGTTCTTTGGTCTCTAAGCTTCAGGTCTTGATCTCTGCCCAGGGTCCTTGTAGCAAATGTGCTATTAACTAGCTGTGTAACCTTGGACAAGTCGCTTAGCTTTTTGGAGTCTTTATTTTACTCATCTGTAAAATAGGGGCTTGGTCCAGAATACCTGTTCTTATTCTGAGGTCAGTGAATTTTGAAAATATTTCCAGTTAATCAACACACTTCTATTAAGCACCTACTATGTGTTGAACACTGTGCTAAGGATTGGGAACAAAAAGAAAGGAAAAAGATGGTTTTTGCACTAAAGGAACTCATAATCTAATGGATGAAACAACATTCAAACTACTATATACAAATAAACTATTTACAAGAGAAATAAAATATAATTAATGAAGGGAAGGAGTGAAAACATTGAAAAACATCTGAACTAAAATTATTTTTTTAACTTCTCTTCAAGCTCTAAAATTCTATGATTCCTTGATCACGAGCTATTAGGTTGATGGCTACTCTTTTCCGTGTTAGCTGATCTGGGATATTCTTCATTGATCTTTCAGCCTGAAATTAGCCTTCTGTTATCTGCATTTCTTTGCTAGACAGAAGGTAGCTTCAGTCAAGACCTCACCTATACCACCAATGCAGTGGATCATTGGCCATTACTTTTGGTTCATCCCCATGACTGGAATGCTCTCCTTCCTCATCTCTGCTTCTTGGCTTCCTTCAAGTTCCAACTAAAATTACACCTTCTACAAGAAGCCTTTCCCAATCCTCTTAATTCAAGGGTCTTGTGTCTATTGATTATTTTCTATTTATCTTGAATATAGCTTATTTGTACATAGTTATTTATGTGTTGTCTTCCCCATTAAATTGTAATCTCCTCTAGGGCAAGGACTACCTTTTGCCTTTTATTGTATTCTCGATACATAGCATAGTTCTTGGCACATAGTAGGCATTTAATAAATGTTGACTGACATTTGTATCCTGGGCCAAACCTGCTATTAATAGCCTTCTCATCAGCAGGGGTAAGAGGAGAGAAATACAATCTCACTGACTATCATACAAGAGGAGTAGGGAGCTAGGGATGGGAAATATGGGTTATACAGAAAGAGGTAGGGAGATAGCAGAAATATATATGTGTGTGTGTGTGTGTGTGTGTGTGTGTGTGTGTGTGTGTCATTTCCTTTCTCCTGGCCCATAGTTGAGTGCCAAAAGAAATCAGGTTGAGCCTAGTAAGAAGTGAAACATAAATTGACAGCATGTCAGTGAGTCCTCATACTGGACTATTTCAAAACATTAATGCTATCTGTCACTTGATGAATTGATAGAACATGTGTTAACTCAGAAAGGCATTTCTGGTAGAATAAAATGGTAACTTTTGAACTGCCCCAGGAGGCTAGTTTTGAGGGTAGTTGTAGCTTTTCAAAAAGAAATTGAGACTGAGAACAAGTTCTGATGCTTTTTGTTAGAAATTTGCATCCATAGACATCATACAAAAAGAACAATAGGACTGCTTTGGGGAGCTGTGCTTTCATTCCAATTTGCACCAAGTTCTTGTTCTCTTTTCTGTTCAGAGATCTTTTGGCCTTTCACTATTTTTAATTTTGAGGAAGTGTCTTATGCAATAATGTGGTTTACACAAGGTTTTATTACACCAACTGTATTATCGGCCATCTAGGGACCATCAGTCATCTTTTTGTTACCAGGTAAAAAGTGGGAGAAGTTTTGTTCTAGAATGTTTGTCAACTTAGCTACTATTCTAAAATAGGAATGGACTCTTCTGGTCTTTGTTCATTGGTCCTCTAGCTTCAGGTCCTCATTCTTGCCTTAGTTGTGATGATTGGTTAAGAGACTTGGGTTCTGGTGCCAAATCAGCCATTAATTAGTTGGGTGATGTTGGGCAAATCTTTTAGTCTCTCTGAGGCTTAATTTACTCATCTGAAAAATTGGGGCTAAGACCAAAACAGCAATTCTTACCTTATGGTTAGTGAATTCACCAATGTTTTGTGTCTTCTATTTTAGGAGAAATGAGTCAATTTAAAAAATACACACACATACAACTCTGTGTGTGTGTGTGTGTGTGTGTGTGTGTGTGTGTGTGTGTGTGTGTGTACTTTCCAGGTGAAAGACAAGAGGTAGCATGGAATAGTAGATAGAGAAGGCCTAAGAATCAGGCAAACTTAGGTTCAAGTCTTACCCTTAACACACACTGACTGTGTGAACTTAAGTAAGTCATTTAACTTCTAAACACCCAAGGAAATTCTCTAAGGTTACAAACTGCAGAGAAGGTCCTGATTTGCATTAGTAGACAGAATTTCTCACCAGGGAGTTCTCTGCTCTAATGAAATCACAGGTCCAGATCAGGACTATTCTGGAGTCAGTTCAGGTCAGCTCAAATCATATCTTTAGAGCTGGTTATTAAATGTTCAGTACAAGTATGTACCATTTAGAAATCTTATGCTTCAAATAAAAGCTTATTTTCTTTTTATGGTTGTTGATTGCCAATTATAGACTTAAGAAAGTAATGGATAAAATATTAATAATGAAGATAAAACTTAAAAGTATGTAATTTCTCCCCAAGAGAGCTGGATGTTAAACATTTACTAGCATAACCCAATCTAGCTTTCCTCATTAAAAAAATTAGACTTAGTTCAATACTCTAACCCAGTAATGGGCAAACTATTGCCTGCAGGCCAGATGTGCCCCCCTGAAATGTTCTATCCGGCATCCTGACATTATTCCTAATCTGACAAACACAATGAGTAGGATACACTATAATGAAACTTTGAAAGAGTTGCCTTAGAACCAGACTGACAGATGAGCATTTCCTTTCCTTTGGCCCCCTCTTTAAAAAGTTTGGCCATCACTGCTCTAACCTATCAAGATCATTTCTACAGAATAACTATTCCTGTCATTCAGTATGGGCAAACTGTTTCTCTAAAGGAGATATTTGTAAGCCAGTGAATAACTGCATAAATAATTTTTTGATTATCCATTATAATTATGGATAAAGAGATTTGTTTATAATTGTATTGCTAGAGGGGGTTTCCCCATCATGGATTCCCTTCACCAATAAAATTATAAGTTCAAAACCAAGAAAGAAAAAGTATGCAAGGCATAAAGAAACAAAAGTAGTGGAAATTAGTACATGGAGAGTGGGGCACATGGGTTAAAATCCTACCACTGACATTTACTAGCTGTATGATCCTGGGTAAGTAATCTATGTGCCTACATAGGGTTTACCTATTAGTCATAGACAAATTTCTGACCTTTGATGGAGGGAGTTTCCATATTGGAAAAATACATCTTTAAATATTTGTATAATGTCAAGGCTGTATGCCAATTGGGCTTTCATTTTATTTTATTTCTGGCTCTAGACCAGTGATTTCACTGTAATAGGGAAATCCTGGTGAGGAAATTGCCTTAACCAACACAGATCATAAGCAACATATAACTTAAGATCTTCAAACTTTGTTTGGGATATGGAGAAGTTAAATGACTTGCATAGGGTCACACAATGTGACAGAAGTGGGACTGGAACCCAGGTCTTCTTAACTCTGAGGTCAGTTCTTTGGGGATACAAAGGAAAAATAAACTTGTCTCTACTTCATGAGGCTTCTTTTCTACTAGTGACAAAAGTTCCAATTCACTCTAAACATACTCTTTATACTCCTAGGGACTGTAGTAGACCTTGAGAACAGTATTTGAGTTCTTTTAATTTGCTCATTTTGAATGGATTTGCTAACACTTCCCTCTATAATCAGGAAATAGTTAAACAAGGAGAGTCCATAGATCTGAGTAATATGTTTTCACAAAGCTCCTAAAATGTCTTGGCTCACTTATCTTAAAAAGTTAAGGGGCTGTGGGGTAGCTAGAGTAGCACACTGGATAGAGCATCAGGTCTGGAATCTGGAGGACATGGGTCCAATCTGGCATCAGATGCTTCCTAGCTGTGTGTCTCCTGGGCAAGTCACTTAAACCTGATTGCCTTAACCCTTGCTGCTCTTCTGCATTACAGTCAATTCAAAGACCAGTGTTTTTCTTTTGCTTCAGGAATCTAAAAATCTGTAATCATGTTGTCTTCCTTTTCAGAGTTAATGCTGGTGTGGAACAACATGCATTAATCTCCACCAACTAGGAGAATTTTAGCAAATAGGTTTTGAACCACCCATTACAGATCTAATGAAGATTTCTATTCAATATTTACAGAAATGGGGTCATTTGATCTTCTGGAATTGATCTCTATGTTACTCATTATCATTATCATTATTCTATTTTACTCATTACCAAGTATGCTTGATAATGGCCTAGGTTTTCTTGTAATAGGCTCATATAAATCTAGAGAGAGTTATTATAATTATAGGTATGAGGTTTCAATTGTTAAGTATCTTTAGAAAAGATTGATGCTTTCCCATGTTCCTTTGAAACTAGTAATAAAGGAATATATGTGGATATACATATGCATACAAATGTGTATATGCACATATGTATATAAGAACATATGATATACACACGTATATGTTCTTTATAAGAACTCTGGGGATGCTTATCTCAATTCCTACTTGCAAAGATGAATAGCTACATCTTCCCCATAGAGTTCTAGAAGTCCTAGAAGTTGGTTGTCCTTTGTTGAAGAAGATCAATGACATCATGAGGGTAATGTCTTGACTTCTCTGTAAATTGGATTTAAGTGAAGCGGAGTTGCACAAAGTCATCAACTTTGCTCTCTTTTCCAGAGTCATCAAAATTCAGTGGCAAGACAAAAGTCAGAACAACGGGTCATAGCTCAGGATTCAATGAATGCCTTTGGCATCTTTGGTGTCTAACCAAGCTCTAAGCACGTGCTCCAGTTGCTTTCATGACCCTTGGAACAAATTGTTTTTCCTGGTGAAGGCTTCACATGCTTGGGGTAAGCACCCCCCTAACTTACTGGCAGGACTGTGGCCTGTCAGTAATCCTCAGTCTGGTGTAGTCCATCTGCCAGGATGGTTTATTAGAGTGTGACTGCTGGGCATGTTGTATAGTTTTTTGGAGCCACAGATGAGAGTCAAGTGCCAGATAGACACTAAAGTTAGAAGAGCAGCCCTGAAAAGGGTATAGCAAGCCCTGGTAGCAGAGGTACTAGTCCTCTCTGAATGCCCAATACACCCAAGTTCTAGTTCAATTTTTAAAAATCACTTTATAAAAAAAATAGTTCTAGAAGTAGCCCTGAGGGTTAGTTAGAAGTTTCTTTCTAATAATATTCAATTACCTCTTGTTAAGTTTTCCCCAAGGTCCATTACCCAGCACCAGTTATCATTTTCCTCCATTACACTGATTGATGCATTAATTGGTGCCTTAACATCATTTAACCAATTCCTTTGACAAAGGAATATTTGCTGAGAAGTTATAGCAAGAACAAAGGTTAAAAACTCATTTCCCCTGGAGCATACTCTCTGATATGCCACCTCAGTCAAACGTAAATGTGTTTGCTCCAAAGCAGTGGTTCCCAAACTTTTTTGGCCTACCGCCCCCTTTCCAGAAAAAAGTATTACTTAGCCCCCTGGAAATTAATTTTTTAAAATTTTAATAGCAATTAACAGGAAAGATAAATGCACCTGTAGCCATCACCACTTTCCTGGATTGCTGCAGCACCCACCAGGGGGCGGTAGCACCCACTTTGTGAATCACTGCTCCAAAGCATTCACATTCCATCAAGTTCACTTCCTAATAGCCAATAGATGAATCACTACCTTGCTTGGAGAAACCAGCATCTCAGCTCCTCCTAGGCCAGTTTCTCCCTTAACTTAGTGGTCTTAGCTGCCAGCAAACTCTAGTTTGCACTCTAGTTCTATTCTGATGGCTTGTTCACCTGACAATTTGAAGCTCATGAGGTCACAGCCATCTCAAATATTCTTGTTCCTAAGAGTAAGAAAGAATAGTTAAAACATTGGGACTATATGTTCATGGTTTAATGTCAACACAGTTGAGGAAAACAGAGCGTTAATTATCTTCCTGCTCAAATGAAAACAGGGATAGAAAAAATATTAGTAACTGCATAGGAGTTTTTTTCCATATACATCCTGTTCTGGATTAGCAGCTAACTGAAGAGGCCGATTCCTCATGAGTAAGTGGGCAGGAAATAATCATAGAATAACTATACATGCTCTGAAGTCCACATGAGGAGTACAGCATGATAAGGTAACTATGCATGTTCATAAGAGCTAAGCTGTCATTGGGTAATCCCCTGTTACATACATATTAAAAGTTTGTACATAAAATAGAAATATAGTAGAAAATGCTTTACCTATTCAATTCCATGCTATGACCTCAGTGCAAAGGAAGTAGTTACAAGCTTTTGCTCTGAATTATTAATATTTTCAAAATACATATTAACGGTGAGAAAAATCCAAACAACTGTTCAAAGATTCTTCTGCTAAAGCTCTTCTACACTCCATGTTAGATCGATAGGCATGAAGGTAAATTCTAAAGAACTAACATGCTTGGTAAAACATTTCCTAATCTTCCAAATGGAAGGAATTAATGAACTGTTTAAGCTTCCTGGGATTTCACTAGCTCTTTTCTGGTCAGTACTATGTAAGGATAGGAGCTGAGAGCCATGTTCTTGCCCCATCAAGCTCTTTCCCAAACCATTTCCCTCTAAATACACAGCTATATACTACATTTTTTGGTGTCAATATTTTACTTAGCCCCTTTAATATAATGAAGTTGGGCTAAAGAAGCAACGTGTATGAGTATTTGCAAGTCTTCCAAAAGCAGCGAATGAAACAGCTCTAAAAATACAGTATTTTCCTTTTTTGAAAAGTAGCAAAGTGGGTGAGATTTTAATTCTAATTGTGGTGTGGATTAAAGCTATGGATTTGACTTATAGTTAGTCAAATCAATAAGTGATGGAGATTAGATATATGTTCTTTTGGAGAGAGTAAAGCAAAAGAAAAGGACCTTTCTTTTCCTGCAAGTGGGGGTGGAATCACCCCAAAGACTGCTGAAAGTAAGATACTTTGCAAATATTACAGTTGTGAAAGGAACTGGGAGATTTCCTTTCTGGTTAGTTCTGCAATCCATAATATGGTGAACCTGACTTTCCTGTCTATGATTCTAAGGACAGTTGGTTCATCTAATGAAACAGGCAGAATAAAACTGGTTTTAGTTCATGATGTTTAGCCAACTATCTAAAGCACAAAGTGCTTTGTGTTCCTAGTTGGGTAGAAAAGACCTATCTGTACCAAAATGTTCCTAGTAACAGTAACACTATTTGTAATAGAAAACAGAAAACAAATCAGATGTCCAAGGACTGAGGAAAGGATAAAAAAATTATGGTATATCAATATAATGGGTTATTTTTTCATCATAAGAAACAATAATAATGGAAATTCAAAGAAATATGGAAAGAAATGAAGTGATACATAGAGGAGAAACAAAAATAAATATGAACTGATTATACTTATCTAATTAAAGACGATAATAGCAACAAATCCATATAAATAAAAACAAATCCATAAAGAAAAATTTTTTAGATCTCAAAAATAAGCAGGGATTTCACTAGCTCTTTTCTGGTCAGTACTATGTAAGGATAGGAGCTAACAGCCATGTTCTTGCCCCATGCAAGCTCTTTCTTAAAGAAGTTAGTATATCCAGCTTTTTTTGGTTCAGATTAGCAATAGGTAAATAATAGATCAGTACAGACATTCATGCAACCATTTATTCTTTTTTGTTTGTTTCATTGTGGGTGGTTTTTTTTCTCAACCCTTATCTTTTTTCTTAGAATCAATTCTCTGTATTGGTTCTAAGGCAGAAGAGAGGGAAGGGCTAGGCACACAGCTAGGAAGTGTCTTAGGCCAAATTTGAACCTAGGACCTCCCATTTCCAGGCATGGCTCTCTATCCATTGAGCTACCTAGCTGCTCCCAGGGCAGCTAGTTTATAAACTGGGGATGGGGTCTATTGTTCTTTTCTTGTGCTTTCATTTACATGTTTGAACTTACCAATGATATTTAACATAAGAGTGTGTCCCTTTGTCAATTTTGTTGATGAAAAGACACAAAAATAAAAATGAATGTGACACCCGATATAAAAAAAAAAACCCTCCAAGAAGGCAGCTAAGATAGATAATACATTTACCCAGGGTAAAGTGTACTTTAGTGACTTATCTCCCAACTGCTCATATTTCTGCGTTAGAACTGATACTTAGTATTGATTCTAAGACCCAAGGTAAGGGTTTTTAAAAAAGCTTATTTGTTAACAACTGGAAAACATTGGGGAACACTGAATCTTAGAACTGTTTTGGGATTATTGGACAAATGTACATTACTTAGCCTTCAGAGATGAAGCTTAGATTATCCATAAAATTAAAGTTTTCTTGCTGAAATATCCAACCTAAAAGGTTGATCTAAATTCCTTAGAAAAAGTAATACATCTTGGTATTGCCACTTGGTATCTATAATTATTATTTGGTAAAAGAAAGAACATTTTTTTCTGTCCTACTTGTTGCTGGGATGTAGATCTTTAGAGCTCAGTCAGTGCAGTAGAGCTAAAGAAGCTTCAGGGTCAGGCCCAGAGATGGAAGGTCTTGGGTTCAAATATGACCACTTTCTAGCTGTGTGACCCTGGGTAAGTCACTTAACCCCCATTGCCTAGCCGTTACTGCTCTTCTGCCTTGGAACCAATGCTTAGTATTGATTCTAAGACAGAAGGTTAGGGTTTAAAAAAAAAAGACAAAGAAGAAGCTTCAGCAAATTCCAAGCAAAAGGTCTCACCCTTCCTGAAAGTATACAGCAGTGAAGAGGACTAGACCAGTAACAGAACAGTCTTGTAGTAGACAAGCACAGCACAGCACAGCTGTAGAACATCAGAGCTAGGCAGCATAGCCACCTGTCTAATACAGATATACTACACCCATCAGTGAACTTTATAAGCAAAGTCTCCACAAAAGAGAAAAGTCATTGAAATCTGCAGTTCCAGAGATGTGAATTTCCCTGGATAAATGTGTTCCCAACACATGTGTCTCACTAATACGATACTTTAAATATATAACCCCTCTCCCTAATGGACACTACAAGCACTGATGGGAGATTGTGCTTCAGGTTTATGAATGGGATATTGTATAATTGTTTCTCTGCCTTTTGAATAAATATTTTGTTAAGAATTAATTGAGGGGTAGGCAGGTGGTTCAGTGGATAGAGAACCAGGCTTGGAGACCAGAGGTCCAGGGTTCAAATCTGGTCTGACACTTCCCAACTCTAGGACCTTGGACAATTCACTTAACCCCAACTACCAAATCCTTTCCTCTCTTTGCTTTAGAACTGATACTTAGAATTGATCCTAAGACAGGTCAGATAAGGTAAACTGGCTTATTAACAAGAAGCATATTGGTGGAGACTCAGGAACTCTGTTAGGAAAGTAGCCACCCTCTAGAGACACCTAGAATCCCAAGGGTAGTCGTGGTAGCCAATCCCTCTGAGGAATTACAATCTGTCCATGGGCATGCTGATTAAAGGAAAGTAGTGAGCCTATATAAACAGAAAGCCAAGGGTAGGGGTGGCTTTCTACTATATTAAAATAAAATTTGTGTGTGTGTGTGTATGTATATATATATATATATATACATACACACACACACACA
>NC_058133.1:150806858-150827514 GCF_016433145.1 Gracilinanus agilis | reverse complement strand
ATATATATATATATACATATATATATATATATATATATATATATATATATATAAATAGTGGACTTTGCCTCTTTGACATTGGCATATTTGCCCAGCAGTCCAGGGTATAAAATGTGCATTTGCTAAAGTATTCCTTTAAAAGAATATTCATCTGTGTGTGTGTGTGTGTGTTTCCCAGGTCAGGTTGTAAGTTATTCAGGTTTCTGTACTCCTTGTACCCCACCATAACACCTAGAAGTGCTATGTATGAAGTTGGCAATCAACATTGTTTTCTGACAGATCAAGCACAGAGTTTCCTACACAAATGGTATCAGATAGTCCCCTGTGGTTTGGAGGTGGGGGTAGGTTGTGATTCTACCCCTTATGGCTAGAGCTAAGGGTTTTTCTGACTAAATTCACAACTCACAGTTAAGGTATCAATTTGTCTCTTTATCTCCCCCACCTCCCTTTCTCATTGCTGAACAGCTAAACCAGCAACATAGATCAATCTATCTTGCTTACTGCTTTCTCCAAAGTCATTGATGCTCTGAAGACTAGACTGTCAGGGTTACTTTTAAAAGACCCAAATGCTCTTCTCTTCATGGATAAAGCTTGGTTTGCTCCAGCTCTTATTTATCCAGCCTTCTTGGAGCCTGGATCTTGGAGCCTGGCAATCCAGATCTGTGTTCAATGATTCTCAGTTCTGGTTTGTGTGTGCCTGATTAAATATAGAGTGCCTTTCTGGAGCAGCACTCTCCTAGAAGTTTTCTAGATATCTAGAAAGATCCCTTTGATGGATTTCCTCCAACCTTCAGCCTTTTTCATTTCCTCGACCGAAGGCTTCTCAGTGCCTTTCAGTTTTCTTTTCTTTCTTTCTTTCTTTTTTTTCTAGCAGTTTCTGAGAAACTGGAATCTTCTGTCTTCACAGGTCTGTATTTGAAGAAGTCACCTACATGGGTTTCTCAGGTGTGTCTGCTAAATTAAAAAGCTGTTGCTAAGCAACCACCACAAGTATGTTGATTGCACACAGCTGAATTTCACTGGCTCCTAGTTGATAAGGAAGGGTCCTGGTCAATAGGTGTATGCCATTCCTCCCAGGTTCCCACAGATTAGAAATTTGCTGCTCCACCTCTTTCTTTTAACACCCTGGAATGTGGGAAGGGTGCATTGCTGCCTGAGTAAGGTTACACAGCTTCTAATTTGACTGTCATTAGTATTATTTTCTCCATGTCATCACGCCCATCTGTATCCAGCAAAGATCTGAAATAGAGGAATATCTACAATGAATAATTGAGTGAAAGCACTGGGGACACATCCCTGGAGAGTAAACAGCATAAAGTATGACTCAGCCATGGAGGTTTCAAATCTTCCAAGAAGCTTTCCCTGACTAATTTATATCCAATACTTCTTTACCTTAGTTTCTCGTTTTGTTGTTCAGGCTTTTTTTTTTCCAGTCTCGTCTGACTCTTTGTGGCTTCCTTTAGGGCTTTCTTGGCAATGATAATGGGGTGATTACTTTCTTCTTCGGTTCATTTTACAGATGAGGAAACTCGGGCAAATAGAATTAAGTGACTTGCCCAAAGTCATACAGCTAGTTAAGTATCTAAGGCTGGATCTCAGCTTGGGAAGATAAGTTTTCCTGCCTCTATATCTGGCATATTATCTGCTGTACCACCTGACTGCCCTAACTTTCTTTACTACCTATCAAATCAAGGCTAAAGGCCAAGGCAGGGACAAAGCAGTAAATAAAGAGAAAATTCACAAATTATTTTCTATTTATACCTCAAATGGGGAATACAACTGAACAGTCATTGGTAGACAAAAGGATGCCTACCTAAATTTCACAATATAACAGTTATTTTAGCTTCTTAGGTACTCAGTTTTTTCATCTACAAAATGGGGATAATAATTTTTTAAATCAAACTTGTGATTTCATTGCTGTTAGAAACTCTGCTTCTATCAATGCAGAACAGGACTTGTTCTGAAATTTATAGTCTCAGAAAGTTATCTTGAGCACTAAGAGGTTAAGTGATTTAGCCTGGGTAATAGCCAGAATGTGGCAGAGGTAGGTCTCAAACATAGATCTCCCTGACTATGAGGCCAGCCTCCTGATACTTAAAGTAATTTTGAATTTTGGAAGCCTACTTTGAAAACCAAAGTCAAGATCAGTCAAAGCTCCACAACACACACTCATTTGTGAATGAGACATAAAACTTGACTTAAATAGACAACTTTTATTAATGGAAAAAGATGAATAACTTACATGAACTAATGAAAAGTAAAGGAAGTAAAGCCAGAAAAACAGCATACACAATAGCTCTAGAAATTCAAATGGAAAGGACAGTAAGCAAACCAGGAGAACATTATATCATAACAACAATATTGTGGAATGATCAACTGTGATAGACTTGGCTGTTATCAGCAATACAGTGATTCAGGACAATTCTGAGGGACTTATGACAAAGAATGCTCTCCTCCTCCAGAGAAAGAATTGTTGGAGTCAGAATACAGATGAAAGCACATGATTTTTCAATTGTTTATTTGGGTTTTTGTTTGGGGTTTTTTGTTTTATAAGATTACTCACAAAAATGAACAATAAGGAAAAATGTTTTGCATGATAATACATGTATAACCCAGATCCACCCACCTACCAGAACTGGGAGGGAGAAAGAAAGGGAGAGAAGGAAATAAGTTTGATTATATAACTTGGAAAAACTTGTGTGGAAATGTGTTAGTACATGTAATTGGTAAAAAATAAAATTAAAAACATATGTATATAAAGAAATAACAGCAACCATAAAACAACTGAAACTGAATGTCGTGAAATTATAAAGAACAAGCTCAGCCCCATAGAATAGTTATGAGAAGAAATTCTGACCTACTCTTTTGCTGAAGTTGGGATCCATACATTGGAGCATTTTATGCAATGTAAGACCCTTTTGGCGTATTAATTGACTTTTTTTTCTTTTTTTACTTTCTTGTTTTTTTTCCTTTAAAAAAAGTCTTTGTGATAAGGAGTGTCCCTTTGGGAGAGAGCTGAAGAAAATTTAAATGACTTGAAAAAATATCAATTTAAAATACCATTTTAAAAATAGGATGGTAATACATCCTACTAGATTTCTTTTTGAAATATCAATAAAAGGCTATTTGATAGATTTGCTTACTGTTCTTCCCTGGTGCAAGCATTACTGATATAAGCCAAGGAGGGTCTAGTAGTTCAAGCATGCTAAGTTTTGTTCTTCCTCATTGGTTATACTTTATACCAGTGATTCCCAAAGTAGGTGCTGCAGATTGGGGGGAGGGGAGGTGATGGCCACAGGTGCATTTATCTTTCCTATTAATTGCTATTAAAATTTTAAAAAAAATTAATTTCCAGGGGGCTAAGTAATATTTTTTCTGGAAAGGGGGTGGTGGGCCAAAAAAGTTTGGGAACCCGCTGTATAAATCTGTATAAAGTTTATACAGATACTTCTTGGCCTGCTTCCATTTTCCAAATGGAGAGGTATAACATTCCAGGGGGAAAAAAATTTAAGTATAAGCAAAACATTACAGAGAAGGACAACAGAAGTAGTATCACCTCACCAAACAGTGAAAAGGAATGACAAGGAATCCAGCCAAATCAGATCATTCTGAAAGTATCTATAGATAAAATTGAAGGAAGAAGACAGGTTTGTTAGTGCTCTTATAGTGATCATCACCAATGACAATATGAAGGCTTGGATTCTACCACTTCTGACCCTAACATGTGAGGAATGAAAATGTGGAAATGAAATATAAGAACATGAAATTGAGAGATATTAGAGGTGAGCCTAACACATGCATTGACTCAGTTCAGGTTCAATTTGGGGATAAAATGAGGTATTTGTAAGTCAGTGAGGAGGTTTATTTTATGCCTTGTTCTAATACAGCAGAGATATACAACTAGGATTCAGTGACATTTAACTTCAGCTCTGGTAGACAGCCTCCCAAGGCTCTTTATGGAAATACATCTGCTCAACAGATCAGCAGGGCAGTTTGAAAGAGGGGTGGCCTTTCAAGAAAGGTAAGTTCAGTTTTAGTCATATCAAACTTTGCATACTTTATCAAACTGAACATCCATATGAAATGTCTAAAATGCAACTGGCCATTCAGGGTTGAAGTTTAGGGGAGACTAGGACTGAATATTTAGATCTGGGAGTCATCTGCTTAGAGATGATAATTAAGCCCATGAAAACTAATAAAGTTACTAAAAGTGAGAGTGTAAAGGAAGAAGAGAAGATGAAGTATGGCAGAAGCTGGGGATCTCCCATAGTTAGGAGATATGACATGAATGATGAGGTAACAAAGAAATCTAAGGAATGATCAGACAAGTAGGAGATGAAGGAGGAATGAGTAGTGTAACAAAACCCCAGAGAAGAGAGAGTTTTAAAGAAGAAGCTTTGTTCAACAATGCCAAATGTATGTTGATTGAGAAGGATTAGGCCTGAAATAAGACCATCACATTTGACAAATAGGAAATCATTAGTGACCTCTATTTATTAGTATTTGGTGCATAGTAAACACTTTCACTAAGATTACCAAAAAAATTATTTTGCCTTAGGAGTATAAAACATGAATTTAAAGGTTATTCAGTAAAGTGTCTCCCATATAAATGTTTCTTTTCTTTTTTCTGAAAGTCTGGCATTTGATGTTTTACACTCCAAGTAAAAGGTATTTTTAAAATTAGCCCCTTCCATTCTTTCCCTTTCCGATCATTGAGCAAAGTTTAGCCCCCTCCCAATACAAAACAAAATAACACAATCAATAACAAAATACACATTTACATAGTCAAAACTAATTCCCACATTGGCTATTTCTGAAAATGTATGTTTCTTTCTGCCTCTTAATTTCATCATGTCTTTCACAGTGTGTTGGGTTTCATATATGTGTGTGTGTGTGTGTATGTGTGTGTGTATGTATTTTTTAACTCATCATTTAGCCTTGGATTTTTTAAAGTTAAAAATTCTTTTTAAAAAATGCTGTAGGATTATACTGGTTTTTTTTAAGCAAGTTATTCATGATTGTTTTCTGGAACAACCTATTCAAAACTCTCTGCTTCTTTATAGTGGTGGCTCTAACTTGTGTTTGATCTTAATTGTGGCTTTTTGCTACTTGAATTCTTTCTTACTCTTTGAAGTTTGGGTTTTTTTTTAACTTGTAAGCTCTGAATTTGGCTATAAAGTACCCAGAAGTTTTCATTCTAGAGTTTCATTCTTGATTCCTTCTATTCCCACTTAGCTTTTTGGTTCCAAGAAATCTGAGGAGTTTCTTCTAAGATTTTTGAAATAGGCTTTTTTTTTGTCATGGCTTTCAGGTAGTCCAATGGTTCTTAAATTATCTCCTTGATCTATTTTCCAGGTCAGTTATTTTTCCTATGTAATATATTCTCTTCTATTTTTTTAGTCTTTTGACTTTGTTTTAATATTTCTTTTTGTTTCCTGAAATCATTAGCGTCTATTTAACCCATTCTAATTTTTAGGGTGTTGTATCAAGCTGTTAATTCCTTTTCCAATTCTTTCTTACATAATTACCATTCTCTTCCCATTTTTTCTGTAGCGCTTTCATTTAATTTTTGAAAAACATTTAAAATTATTTTTTCAAAATTTTGCTTCATCTATTCCAAGAATTCTAGTTGAATTCATATCCAAACTGTATTTTCATTTGAAACTTTGCTTATAGGTATTTTGTAGCTATTCTCTTTCTGTCTCTTTTTTTAGGTTTGTGTCTTGAGCATCCCTATGATGTTATAGTTTTTTTACAGTGGTATTCTTTTTATGATTTCCTATTCATCTACTTCTCAGACTTCAGATATGAAGGAGCCTAACTCTGTGTCCTCCTGGAGAGAATGTTTGGACCAGTCTTATTGCAATTTCTTATGGTATTAAGTGTTATATTATTCCAGGATCTTAGGGATGGCTCAAGGTGGTGACCTGCAGACTTACAGAACTCCTGAGTACAAAGTCTCTAGGTAAAAAATAACTCACCCCTTGGTGTGAACTTTGCATACATTTATGTTAGAGCAACAGGCCTATGGGCTTACCCCATTTGGAGTTCTAGTAGGCTGTTGCTTGGTATTAGCTAAGAAGTGTTGCTGGTATAGAGTAGCAGAACTGCAAGCTATCCTTTGGTCTGGGATTCCTTCCTTCTCTGGTTATTCTGACATCAAAATCTCACTCTGCTCCTGGGTCAAATCTACTGTGTTATTGTTTGTTTTAGAACACATTTTTCAATTCCTCATTGGCAAAATGTTTGGGGAAATAGTAACACCCACTCTCATCGGGTTGTTGTGATAATCAAATGATATTATATGGCAAGAATTAAATAAACCCTAAAAGAACTCGATAAATGTTAGGTACCAGTAGTCCCGCTACTATTGCTAATTAAATGCTTTGTGACCCTGATCAAATCTCTGAGTCTCTCTGATCCTCAGTTTCTTCATTGATATAGCAGGGATGAGATTACTTTTGCCAGTTAGCTTACAAGGTTTTTATGAGGAAGAGGCTTTGCAAAACTTAAAGTGGTATAAAAATGTGAGTCATGTGTCTATAATATATATGACAAGTCATCATCTAGCCTTTGTTTGAGGACCTCAAAGGAGAAGGAACCCATCACATATTGAGGCAGCCTTTTTTCACTTTTAGATATCTCTATTTGGTAGGATATGTTCCTTGCCACCAAGCCCAACCTGACCTCTTTGTAACCTCCATGCTTTTCTCCTGAGGGTACTCCACCCTGGACCATATGTACCTATTCTCTTATTCCTTTTTTCTGAACAAATAATATGCAAAGGATCTATGATTTCATTAGCTTGGGGAAACTCCCAGTTTGATTACTCGCTCCATGAAAGCAGATCACAACTAGTCTATATTTGAGTAGCTAAATACTAGGGATTTGTCTGAAGTGTACAGAGATAAAATAATTTCTTTGTCTCCCAGCAATGTCAGAGGCAAGATCTGAACACAGGTCTCCCTGATTCCAAGTCTAGTATTCTATCTACTGGGCCAGTTTTCCTCTGAATAATAATACTGAACAATTACATTTCCTTAGACAATATTATATGATGAACAACTTATGCATGACTTAGCTATTCTTGGCAATGCAGTGATCCAAGAAAATTCTTAAGAGCTCATGATGAAAAATGCCACCCACTTCCAAAGAAAGAATTGATGGAGTTTGAATGCCAACTGAGATGCTATATTTCACTTTATGTCTTCATTTCTATTTTGTTTGTTCAAGTTCTCTTTCACAAAATGACTAATATGGAAAGATATTTTACTCTATTACACATATAAAATCTATATCAGATTGCTTGCCATCTCAGGAAGAGGGGGAGGGAGGCAGGGTGAGGATTTGGCTCAAACTTTTAAAAATCAAAGGATAAAAATAGTTTTTATGTAGTAGGGAAAAAATAAAAATTTAAAAAATAATATTGCCTTAGACTTGTGTAGCTTTATGCTTTCCAAAGTACTTTCAATTATATTTCCTCATTTTTCTTGACTACCATCCTACCCAAAGCAGGTAAACCAAGTATTACCCTTCTAATTTTGTATATGAGGAAATTGAGAAGAGGGATGTTAAATTACTTATTTGAAGAAGTTAATGGAATTCAGTTCATACATTCTAAAATGAGGAAATTGAGGCCAAAAGGGTTGGGACTTCCCAGGGTCATGTAGCTAGTAAATATCTGAGCTAGATTTGAACTCACAAAGATGACTTCCTCACTTCAGGTCTGGCACATTCTCCATTGAGCTACATAGCTGCTCACATTCTAAGGTACCATCACAACAGAATCTTCAATTCAAGGGCTTGCCTTTCCACAAATCCTAAAGGCACTAACAAGTAATATCCAAATCCAAAAAAGAAATATATACCTGACCTTGGGTCAGTTACCTTATTTGGAAAAATGGGGAAATGTCAACAGATAAAATACTAAGATTTCCTGTAACTTATTTCATCTAAATATTTCCACTGATTCCATTATATGCATTATTGCCCAATTTCACCTTTTGACAAGCTTGTTCATGTAGAAAAAACAAGTGGGAACAGAGTTTACTCATCTATAAAATTAGAGGTTAGTCAAAATGATACCTAAGGTCCTTTCTGGCACTAACATAGCATTATTTGTGTATCTTTTAAGTGTTAGAACATTGGCACTATTTGTCTTCAAAAGAACTACAAATCTGAGGAAAATGACATGTGTCTGATTATTTAGGAGGTCAAATTTTGCTTTAAATAGTTTCCCCCTGTACTTTTCTTCCACTGACAAAGATAGTCTTTCATGGATGAGTGTATCTATTTGGCAAGCAGAAGAGATATTTAACTATAGGAATTATCTAATTGAGTATGAATCCTTGCAGTCCAACTTTTGGTCCTCTCTTAAATGATCTGGCATTCTGAGTGTCTAGTAGTATAGCATATAAATTTCTGGGTTTGGAGTCTAGAAGATCTAGTTTCCAAATTTTAGTTCTGGCACTAGCTGTGTGACCTCAGGCAAATCACTTAATTATCCTGGTCTCCAGTTCCTTATCTATAAAATAGGAATATTGATATCTGCAACATCTATCTCACAGGGCTGTTGTGAGATTAAAATGAAGTTGAATGTAGAGAACTCTGTGAATTTTAAAGCACTATATAAATGTCAGCTCCTATAACTAATAAATGATACCTTTGAAAAATTATAGTGAATGCAAAGTCTTTCTCCATTCTAACTTTATTACAATACCTCATTGTGGTTGAAGAAATGACCCAGTTTTCTTACATACCATGTGAGTGGAGCACACATTGTGGAAGGTACTACCAAGCAGGAAAGGTTTTGAGTATATGTCTGTCAAGTGGGTTTGAGTTCAGTCTTTTAGGGAACAGTTTGAACCCCCAAGATGAGAGAGGTAAATCACTAGTGCTCCCAGACTTTAAGCATCATCCATTAATTCTGATGAATTGTTGCTGAGATTTTACAGTTTTGTTCCCCACTGGAGGTCCCTCTAGTAACTATGAGGACCTTGCACATATGAATAATTATGGGGCCATTTGATAATGGAATGGTAGCTGAGGCTATTTCTTCCACAATCACTCTGTCCCTTAACTTCCTCTTAAGAGGGGTTAAGTAGGTAAGCATGATTATGCACACCCATAGTCTCTGTTGAGATTGGTGGATTAAATGAATTTGGAAGTTCTGAGATACAGTAGAATATGGTGAGCCTCTAGAAGTGGAAAGCCACCAGGCTAGCCCAGAAGGGGCAAACCAGGCAAGATTGGAGAAATGGTGCCTCTTTGCCAATCAGTATTGGGATGGTGCCCCCAAGTAAAAGAGATAGAGGATAACATTATGAGCTAGAACTCATCATGAAAGCCCATCTCAGTCCCCATTGCCATACTGAAGAGGCTTAGACAACCCATTGAGGATAAAAATATGAGATTTTTCTCTTCAATTTTTCTCCATGTTTCCTTATGCAATAATTGCTCTAGGCTCTATACGAGGCTCATTGCAACAACTAGTGAAGGAAATTTACCCTGACCATATGTTACTGATAGGCATACACATAAAACATATAATTATGCATTGTGTAAGCCTGTTTAAGCTTTAAACTTAATTATGTTCCATTGGTTCATCCCTAACTTCATAAATTAATTTTTTAAAAAGAGTCCACTCTCCTTTCAACTGTACAAACCTGTTGCTCTAATCAGGCCATTTCCCAATAGAGCTTAGTGAATCAGGGCAGAAATCAATTTGCTATCTGATAACTTGCTGAAATATCATCCATGACTGAGCAGTCACCAAGAAAAGACATGCCTCATTCTTCTAGTTTTTCCTGTTAAGTGGCTGGGGCAAAAGTTGTTCAAGTGGGAAAGAAGGGAATAGCTGTTGCTTATTTGTAGGCTTTCTTTTTCTTTTTTCCATGTTGGGGGGGGTGGGGTGAGCAAAGAGATGGGACAGAGAGTAAAGAACAAAAAAATTATAACAGAAAAAAAGACATTAAAGCAGTTTTTTATAAATGCTGAGGAAAAAAAAAACAGAAGGAAGGCCAGAAAGAAACACAGAGGAGTAGGACAGCTTTGAAAACTACAAGGTGAATTCATACTTTCTTTAAATTTTTTTTCTTTTTTCTTTTTTTTCAGTTACATGTAGAAACACTTTTTGACAATTTTTTGGACATTTAAAAATTCAGATTCTCTCCTTCCCTCCCCTCCCCACCCAAGGCAGTAAATAGTCTGATACTTTCATGTAATATATATTTTCATTTTGCTCATGTCATGAAAGAAGATACATTTAATACAAATTTCATGAAGAAAATATAGTGAAAGCTGGCATTCTTTGATTTTCACTTGATTCACTTGAATCACACGGTTCCAACATGAACTTTAAAAGAAAAATAAGCTATACATAGTAAGGGTCTATAGTTTCATGTGTATATTTATAAAACTATGTCTTGCTTATTTCTATTTATCAGTTCTCTCTCTGGAGGTGGATCTATACAAGCTACTATGTATATGAAAATGCTATGAATACAAAAATTTTATTCAGTGTTTGTTAAGCTTGTAATAAAAATAAAACTTCAAAAATATACAAAAGGAATAATACCTTATATAAGAAAAACCTTGTGAACAATTAGAGCTAAGTCAAAGCAAGCAAGGTGGTACAGTGAATAAAGTGCCAGGTCTGGAGTCAGGAAGACTCATTTTTGTGAGTTCAAATCTGGCCTCAAATCCTTAGTAGCTATGTGACTATGGGCAAGTCATTTTGCCGTCTTTGCCTCAGTTTCTTCATCTATAAAATTAGCTGAAGAAGGAAATGGCAAACCACTCTAGTATCTTTGCCAAGAAAATCCGAAGTAGGATCACAGAGTTAGAAACAACTAAAAAATGACTAAACTACAACGAAACAAAATGTGCTCAGAAAGAATGAGTTCCCTATCACAGGAAGTCTTAAAATAGAGGTTATATCTATAAATCAACAATATTTATTAAGCATTCACTAGTACTAGGCATTGAGAATTTTGCCAAGGATGTGATAGAATAGATTTCTGTTGGGGTAGTCTCAATTAGATGACCTCTGAGGTCTCTCCCCACTCTGAGATTTTATGATCCAATTTGATCCTCATAACAGTCCTGCTAAGGAAATTCTCCAGTATCAACACCCTCAACACAGCACCAAGAATACAATAACAGTAATTAAATATTTATTAAAGGTATTCTATTTTTGAGGTATTGGTAATACAAACACAAAAAAAGTTGCTATCCACAAGAAAAATAATCACTATGGTAGGAATGAGAAAAATAATTCTTGACTTTTCCCTCAAGATAAAGCTTACTGACTTCTGGTTTTATTATGTTATTCCTTTCCTTAAAAACCTTAAATGGCTCCCCATTGCCTGGAGGATAAAGTCCAAACTCTCCAGCCTGAAGTTCAAGATTTTCCATAATCTGGCTCTAATCCATTTTGTTTTCTTTCTGCAGGTCCAGAGAATGGAAAGCAGGAGAAGGATGGAAGTCATAACACATAAGATTCTGGAAAAGTTTAGCTTGAAGAAGAAAGGGTTAGGAAAAATATTACTGTAACAGGTCTTAAACATACCATAAATAGGTTCCAACTTGCCTCTTCAAAGTTATTTTTGCTTTATTCCCTTCCATATATGTTATATTCCAATTAAATTGGCCTATTATCTATTCTATTTCCAGGTTCCACGTTTTTGTGTAAATTGACCCCCATGTCTGAAATTCATAGTATATGGCTCTTAAAATCTTTAGTTTCTCAAGGCTTAATTAAGATTTCACATCCTTCCAAAAGTCTTTCCTGATCTTCCTCATTGTTAATGTTCCATCCCTCTTCCAAAGTTCTTTTATTTATTGATTTGCATACATATAAGCCTCTTGAGGGCAAGGACTATTTCATTTTTGGCCATTGTATTCCCTAGAATTTGCCCTTAGTAGATCTTAATAGCTATGTTCAAGTATTTGAAAGATTGTATATGGAAAAAGGATTCGATTACATGTTGTTACTATAATAATTAAAATTAAATTATGAGTGGGGGGATTGCGGGGGGTGAAGGGGAAAGTAGGAGCATGAAACATGTAACCATGTTAAAAATGATTATTAATAAATGTTAAAAAATTAAAAAAAAATTAAATTATGAGGCTGTTAGTAGCTTTAACAATTTAATTTAATCAAAGTGGTGATAATAAAGAGAGGAAAATGTAGAAAAGAGGTAAAGAGTAGCTTAGCTAAATACCCTAATGTGCCATTCTGATAGATTGAAGCTCACCACCAACAGAGGTTCCCTTAGGTTCTAATCTCCAGTCAGAAGAGTATGAGAGTGTGAACTGCCTTGGTCTCAGCTTGTAAGGAGTTTTCTCCACCCAGTAGCTCTCTCACATCACATCTCAGGAACCAATCATAGTTCCTTAATTTGCCTGAGGGGGGAAAGGGCAGTACCTGTGGGATCAGTTTCCCCACTTGTTGGTTTCAACTTCCTTTCTCTGAGTGCCTGTCTATCCCTGCACATCTAAATAGTAAATGACATCCAGGTCACTGAACAATTATATCAAAATAAAGTGACATAATGGGGGAAGGAGTTCCATTCCCACATTACATAGAATCAGGATCAATGAATAGAATTTGGAGAAAGACACTTGATGAAAAGAATGCTTCCCATTAATTAGAATTGTTCAAAAGAGCTATTCAGGTACAGGATAGACTACATGACCTCTGAGGTCCCTTCTGACTCTGAGGTTGTTTGGAAGGAAGGAAGGGAGGGAGGGAAAATAAGAAGAAAACTGAATAAAGGAACTAGATTTTTGGAGAACAGAAAATAATTCTTTTGTTTCTTTAGGAAAGTCAAGAAGACTTTGTCAACTGGGTTTTTGGGAACCCCAAATTTGCCCCTGTCCCTAAGGAAAATTCTTTCAGGGGAGTCCCAGACTGACTTTGCTTCAGACTCAACAATAGACCTTAACAAGTACTTAATGATCCCAGGTTAGGTGAGACTAGTAGGTATGATCAAATGTTTAGTACCCTTTTTGTCTTAGTAGTTTCTCCCATTGTATCAAAGTCCTCTCCCAGGAAGTCCAGCCTTTGACAAAATACAGCATCCATTCCTATTGAAAACACTGAAAAGTATAGGAATAAAAGGAACTTTCCCAAAAATAATAAACAGTATATACCTAAAACCATCAACAAGCATTATATGCAATGGGGATAAATTAGAAGCCTTCCCAATAAGATCAGGTGTGAAACAAGGATGTCCATTATCACCTCTATTATTCAACATTGTACTAGAAAAACTAACAGTAACATAATAAAAATGATCATCCTACCCAAATTAATTTACCTATTTAGTGCCATACCTATTAAACTACCAAAAATCTTTTTTACTGAATTAGGAAAAACTATAATAAATTTCATTTGGAATAACAAAAGATCAAGAATATCAAGGGAAATAATGAAAAAAACGTGAAGGAAGGTGGCCTAGCAGTACCAGATATTAAACTATACTATAAAGCAGTGGTCATCAAAAGGCTATGGTACTGGCTAAGAGACAGAAGGGAGGATTGGTGGAATAGACTTGGGGTAAGTGACATCAGCAAGACAGTGTATGATAAACCCAAAGAGCCCAACTTTTGGGGCAAAAATCCACTATTTGACAAAAACTGCTGGGAAATTTGGAAAACAATATGGGAGAGATTAGACTTAGATCAACATCTCACACCCTACACCAAGAGGGAAACTATAAATAAGTTAAGTGAACACAGAATAGTATACTTGTCAGATCTCTGGGAAAGAAAAGATTTTAAAACCAAGCAAGAGTTAGAGAAAATTACAAAATGTAAAATAAATGATTTTGATTATATCAAACTAAAAAGCTTTTGTACAAACAAAAACAATGCAGCCAAAATCAGAAGGGAAACAACAAATTGGGAAGAAATCTTTATAACAAAAAACTCTGATGAGGGTCTAATTACTCAAATATACAAGGAGTTAAATCAATTGTATAAAAAATCAAGCCATTCCCCAATTGATAAATGGGCAAGAGACATGAATAGGCAATTTTCAGGTAAAGAAATCAAAAGTATCAATAAGCACATGAGAAAGTGTTCCAAATCTCTAATAATTAGAGAAATGCAAATCAAAACAACTCTGAGGTATCACCTCACACCTAGCAGATTGGCTAAAATGAAAGAAGGGGAGAGTAATGAATGTTGGAGGGGATGTGGCAAAATTGGGACATTAATGCATTGCTGGTGGAGTTGTGAACTGATACAACCATTCTGGCTGGCAATTTGGAACTATGCTCAAAGGGCTATAAAAGAATGCCTGCCCTTTGATCCAGCCATGCCATTGTTGGGTTTGTACCCCAAAGAGATCATAGATAAACAGATTTGTAAGAAAATGTTTATAGCTGCGCTTTTTGTGGTGGCAAAAAAACTGGAAAAGGAGGGTATGCCCTCCAATTGGAGAATGGCTGAACAAATTGTGGTATATGCTGGTGATGGAATATTATTGTGCTCAAAGGAATAATAAACTGGAGGAATTCCATGTGAACTGGAAAGACTTCCAGGAATTGATGCAGAGCGAAAGGAGCAGAGCCAGAAGAACATTGAACACAGAGACCAATACACTGTGGTAAAATAGAACGTAATGGACTTCTGTACTAGCAACAATGTAATGACCCAGGACAATTCTGAGGGATTTATGGAAAAGAACGCTACCCACATTCAGAAGAAGAACTATAGGAGAGGAAACACAGAAGAAAAGCAACTGTTTGAACACATGGATTGAGGTGGACAAGATTAGGGATATAGACTCGAAACTACCACACCAATGCAACTATCAACAATTTGGAAATAGGTCTTGATTGGTGACACATGTTAAAATCAGTGGAAATGCACACCGGCTATGGGGAGTGGGGGAGGTTGGGGCGTGAAGGGGAAAGTAAGAGCATGAATCATGTAACCATGTTAACTTTTCTAAAAAATAAATATTTAAAAAAAGAAAAAATACTTAAATAAAATTTTTTTAAAATGCAACAGCTTAACAAAATTTTAAGAAAAATTTTGTTTGTTATATTAAAATACCTAATTAACTCCCTCTCTCTTTTCTGTCCTCCAATTAAAAAAGGCATCAATTGATATGTGTATCTATAAAACTATGTCTTGCTTATTTCTATTGATCAGTTTTTTTCTGGAGGTGGATATATACAAGCTATTCTTCAAATAATATTTCTGTTGCTATATATAATGTTCTCTTGGTTCTTCTGTTGATTTCAGTCTTCATAATTTCTGTAAATCTTTCCAAGTTTTTCCAAAATTAACCCATTTGTCATTTCTCACAGTGTGGTAGAAATATAATTATAAAAAATTTTATATAAATAAAAGCAAATTTGAATAATTGGAGAAATATTAATTGTTCATGAGTGGGAAGAAGACCTCATTTTAAGACTCAATTCTGTCACATATTGGCTGGGTAAATCATTTAACTTCTCGGTGTTCTAAGCAGCTCCTTTCAAGTTTAGAGGATTGAGCCTTTAGCATTTAGAGGAAGTTTCTTCACTGGGAAGTTCCCTTTATTAAAATATTGCCATTAGAAACAATTAATATGAGAAACTGGGAGTAACATAGTAAGCCTTCTATGAACTGTGAGACAGAGTGTAAGAAACAAAACCAAGAAAACAACACTTTCAATGACTTAGAGCAGTATTAAAGGGAAGCAAGAAAATAAAACTGAATGTTGTGTAACTATAATGACCAGGGTTGGCCCTAGAGATGAAGAAATGTACCCACTTCCTTCCCCTTTTTTGCAAAGGTGGGGAATAGTAGTCAGTCAACATTTATTAAGAACCTACCATGTTCTAGGTACCATTCTAATTGAACTGGGGAGAGAAAGGAAGGAAGGAATTAACAGGATCTCTGCCCTCAAGGAGTGTAAATTCTAATGAGGGAGACAACATATCAAAAGAACTAGGTACATTCAAGATTTATTAAGAGTAGATGCAAGAGGGGAAGGCACTCTTAGCTGTGGGTACTAGGAATCAGGAAATGACTTGTGCAAAAACTGGAATCTGAGGTGAATCTTGAAGGAAGCCAGAGAAACCAAGAGACTTCCAGGCATGGGGGGCCAGCCAGCCAGTGCTAATAATATATGGAGCTGAAACATGGAATGTCCTATTCAAAGGACTGGAAGTTCAATGATACTAAGTCATCAGAGACATGGAGGAAGGTGTAAGAATGCCAGGAAAGTAACGAAGGGCTTTGGATACCAAAGGAAGGGTTTTATGTGTGGTGTGGAATGTTTCATAGAACATCAGACATGGTGGATGGTTTTGCTGAATTGTTTTTGTTTCTGTTTCTTCTCTCCATTACCAGGTGGAGCATATGTGCTTGTTGGGAGTGGGTGAGTGGTAAGATTCAGAATCAATGTTATGTGATAGCAAAAAGCTTTGATAAAAATTGGGGGGGGGGAAGCCTGTAGGGTGGGGGCCAAATTCAGGAATAATGACAGATGTTAAATGGGAGAAAACATCCTGACATCCTAAAAATAAACCTCTCCATTCCTGGCAAGCATTGAGAAGTGTGAAAAGTCTTTGGTAGTCTTTGCTGCCTCCCAGTGGTATATGGGTGTACTGCTTCTGGTTTGTTGCACTTTTCCTACATTGTGAGAGTGAGTACAGGACCACAGAGCCAGCAATCGAGACTAAAAATTTAGGTCTTTTGATTCCCTAGCCACAGCTAATTTCACCAAAATTTTTCCTTCTGCCTTTGTCATTGATTTCTTTAAGGCTCCATAAGAGGGGGAAATTAATCCAAAATCCCTTTCCCACTCTGTCGTTCTCTTCCTCTCTCTGCACATTGTCCAAATGTTAGCATCCCTCAGTGGTGGGCAGTTATTATATTGTATTTTACTTAAATTCTTCGAGCTTCACCTCTATTCATTTTCTCTGTTTAGGCCTATGAAGGGATAGAAAACTTATTTACCATCTTGGATGTCTTGACCTAGTGGCTTTCTAAAAATTCCTTATGAACAGTATTGAAGTCAAAAAGGATAACTGGGAGCCAAAGCAAATAAAGGTTGGAGTAGAGATTATGGAATAGAAAGCAGCAAAGGAGGAAAAGTAAAAGGTACTTCAGAGAAACAGAAAATCCCAGGTGGTAGGTGATCTTGTGGGATGTAGAGATGTGGAGAGGACATCACTTGACCTGGCAGTAGATATTATTAGAGAAGAGGGGCTATTCTGATTTGGTTTATTGTTGTCCAATTGTTTTTCTGTCCCATTCTTTGTGACCCCATTTGGGGTGTTCTTGGCAAAGATACTGAAGTGGTTTACCATTTCCTTTTCCAGCTCATTTTACAAATGAGGAATTGAAGCAAAAAGGATTTTATTTAACCTAGGTCACAAGTTTACTTGCCCAGAGTCACAAGGCTAGTAAATGACTGAGGCTGGATTTGAACTCCTAAAGATGAGCCTTCTGGACTCCAGCTTTAGCCCTCTTTCTACTATGCCACCTAGCTGCCCTTAGAAAGATTTAGAATACCAATAATCCATTGTATGGAAACAGCATACAAGATAGTATAGCAAGCAGGCTTTATTGAGGGAATATATGAAGAGGTGAATAACAAAGGGCAATCAGAGAGAATGAAAATAGGGAGGAAAGAAATAGGTCAGGGGTCCTGAGGTCCTGGGGTCCAGGTGGCATTGGGGCACCCAAACTCAGTAAAATTTGTTGTTTTTTTAAAATAGGATTTTTATTTGGGTCAAGCAGAAGCAGACATTGGGATAAGAGATGAGAGCCTGGACCTGGGGGTTAGTGTCAATTTATGCCACTGCCAGCCTAGAAAAAAAAAACTTGGGCCATTACTGCTGGCATTGCACTGATGGATGACCCAGAGGTTTTGGGCTTTCCTAGGGCTTCTCTATTTAGCTTGGTCAGGAGGCTACTGGGGTAATTAAACCCATCTCTGATTTAGGAATATCAATTTAGCAACTCTAAGAGGAAAGCTCAGCAAAGGTTTGTACCCTTCTCTACCTTTTATCTTTGAGGTCCCTCCTTCCTTCTGATTGGAGGTTAAGGGTGGACATCCGAAAGCTCCTCTCAGATCCTCCTTGGCTAAACTGGCTCTCTTGCTAATAGTGAATATTTCTAATCACTAAATCACTAAATAATTGTTGTATTGATGTTGGTAAGGACCAACCCTACTAAGCAGGCTAACTCCTGAGTAGAAACCATGATGGTTTAGCCACAATGGCCCTCTCAGGTGAACCCCCAAGTCAGGAGCAATAAGCAGTGTGATCTGCCCACATTAACCCCCAGAAGCAACTGACTAACCCTTCTCAACTGTCCCCTCACCCAAAGTTCTCCAGGGGGGGTCCCCCAGAATTCTGGATGAGGCTGACCCTGTATTTTGCAGGGATTCCATGTTGCCATCCTTTACATAACAGTACCAAGGGGAGCCATCTCATAATTTCCTTTGGGCTTAAAGAACTTCATCATTCCTCCACTGTCACCCCCTTTTCAGCATCATTTTAAATGTTGCCTTCTCCTGTAAGATTGTGAATTCCCTAAGGGCAGGGACTGTCTTTTGTCTTTCTTTGTATCTCCCACACCTGGTACAGTGTCTGACACATAGTAGGCATTTAAAAACTGTTTATTAACTATTTATTGACAATTACTGCAACATCCATTCCTCCTTTTCCTCCTTGGGTGAGCCTTCCAGAAAGTTCTCTTTCTCCCTGAATACCCTGGGAAAGGATTCAACCCAGGCAAGAAAGGTCTTTCTTTCTGGGCTACAGAGTGTTCCTGACATGGATTAATTTATATTGACCATGAGGAGAAGTACAGTCATAGGAAAAACAAATGTGTCTCATTATCAAGTGACTCATCTTGCCTTTGTCAGGCACAGAGCCACAGAGACCTTTCATGGGCCTCCTAGTTCCCTTTTTGTCTTTCTCAAAGAGTGAAAAAAAAACAACAACAAGGTTTTCTGAACCTTCCTTCTTCTTCCCCACTGATTCCTTACACAGCCTCATTTTTCTTTTTCTTTGTGACCAGATCTTAGGAAGCTCCTGATGAGGAACTTCCCTAGCTGCAGCAGAATTACACCTTCTTGGCAATTTATTCCATGAGAATTGCTGGGGGTCCTAGGAGGTTAAGATGTTTGCCCAGGGCCACACAAGCAGTATGTATCAGAAGCAGAACTTGAAAGTAGTTCTTTCTTACAAGAGAGGAGTCAAACACTCACAGGACTCCCAAGGGCAACTTGAACTGGATTAAAATGTAGTTCTATCTTATTTTAATATGTTTAATCTTTTAGAAAATCAAATGCTCATGTATTTCTTTTTTTTTTAAGTCAATATGCAGCCTACAGGGATTCCTATGTATAGTTTAGTGGCTCTCAATTTCTATGGTGGCAGCTAGAGGGTAGAGTGGATAGAATGCCAGGTCTGGATTCAAGAGGTTTGATTGTCCTAAGTTCAAATCTGAGACACTTCCTAGCTGTGTGACCCTGGGTAAGTCATTTAACTGCAATTGCTTAGTCCAGTGGTTCCCAAACTTTTTTGGCCTACTGCCCCCTTTCCAGAAAAAATTTTACTTAGTGCCCCCCAGAAATTATGAAACTATTTATTGAACTCAGAATAGAATGTAATACCAAAAAAGCGTGGCCATCACCGTCTCCCTGGATCGCTGCAGCACCACCAGGGGGCAGTAGCGCCCACTTTGGGAATCACTGGGTCCCTTCTGCTCTTCTGTCTTAGAACTGATAATAAGATAAAAAGTAAGGGTTTTAAAAAAGCAAAGCAAAGTGAGCAGAACCAGGAGAATATTGTACACAGTACTGGCAATATTCTATGATGATCAACTAGCTGTGAATGACTTAGCTATTCTCAGTAACACAGTGATCCAAGCTAATTCTTAAGAAGTCATGATGAAAACATACCATCTTCCTCCAGAGAAAGACTCTGAATACAGATCAAATCATACTGGTTTTTAACTTCAGTTTTCTTGGGAGGTTTTGGTCTCTTTTCTTTCACAACATGACTAATATGGAAATATATTCTGCATGATTGCACATGTATAAACTTTTTCAAATTGCTTGCCTTCTCAATGAGGGGGAGCAGAGAGAGGATGGGAGAGAATCTGGAACTCAAAATTGTCAAAAAACCAAAGATTAAAAATTATTATATGTAATTGGAAAAAATTAAAAATTAAAAAGAAAACCTGGACTCTTCTGATAACACATTGACTGTGAGTGTTCACATTACTTAATCTCTTAGTGATCTGAGCAATTATCTAAATATCTAAATTACAGAGAATTTGTTGATGAACCTTGATAGAAACAATTTCCCTCACCTGGGAGCTCCCTATCCTGATGAAATCACAGGTCTAGATTAGGAATTCTTAATGTGGGTCCACAGACCTTCCCCTCATCCTATATTCCACCACCCCCCCCAAGAAATTCACAGGTAGGGGGCAGCTGGGTAGCTCAGTGGATTGAGAGCCAGACCTAGAGATGGGAGGTCCTAGGATCAAATCTGGCCTCAGACACTTCCCAGCTGTGTGACCCTGGGCAAGTCACTTGACCCCCATTGCCTACCCTTGCCACTCTTCTGCCTTGGTACCAATACACAGTATTGACTCCAAGATGGAAGGTAAGGGTTTGAAAGAAAGAAAG
>NC_058133.1:150742164-150806477 GCF_016433145.1 Gracilinanus agilis | reverse complement strand
AAGGAAGGAAGGAAGGAAGGAAGGAAGGAAGGAAGGAAGGAAGGAAGGAAGGAAGGAAGGAAGGAAAGAAGGAAGGAAGGAAGGAAGGAAAGAAGGAAGGAAGGAAGAAAGAAATTCATGGGTAAATTTTAGGGGATCCATGAATTTTAATAGGAAAAATACTTTATTCAATTATTATGATTTCTTGTGCAATCCTATATATTTTATTTTAATTAATTTTTATACTCTTATTTTCTGTTCTTTATCAGTTCTAAGCCAGAAGAATGGCAAGGGCTAGGCAATTGGGGTTAAGGGACTTGCCCAGGGTCACATAACTAGGAAGTGTCTGCCCCAATCCTATGTATTTTATACATTTAAAAACATTATTCTGAGAAGGGGGCCATAGGCTTCATCAAACTCCAGAAGGTATAGGACACTAAAATGGTTAAGAACCCCTTGACTAGGCTTTAGAAATAAATTTCAAATCACAATGTTAGCATTTTAGTTAATTTTGCTTTGTTATGAAAAAGCAAGGGTCTGATGTTGGGAAGGGTTAAGTGAAAATGTTTGTGCTGTAAAAATAAACAATTAAAAACTCTAACCACTGTACTACCTAGCTACCCCTCAATAATATTTTCTTAATTTGTACCTTTGCTGGTAAAGAGTATCTTCTCTATTCTTTCTCATCTGTAGAAAAAACTGAACTATTATGGCAAAGTGGAAATGCCTGTGGTGTAAGTAGAGGGTCAGGAAATCTGATCTTGGACTTGCTTAGATGTCTAACTATAGAATCACTTAATTTTTCTGAGTCTTGGTTTCCTAATCTGTAAAATGAGCAAGTTGGTCTCACTGGCCTCCAATACTCCTTCCTGCTATCTAATTCTGTGATTTATGATTTTCCACTTTCAATTTACACACTCATTTTCTTTCAGAGATGGAACAGATAATAGAATATGCTTCCATATATGCTATAGTAAAAGAAACTTCATGTCATTCCCATTATTCAAGACCCTCTGGGTACAGAAATCAACTTAAAACTTTTTTTTGTCTCTTTGGGCCTGAAGAAGTAACTACTTTTTGATGAGATGCAATCTTTGACCATCCTCACACTCAAAATATTTAGTTCCTAATTCAGTAACTTTGAAAAGGTTTTAGTAATAGGCTGAGAGTTATTAGATTTCAGAAATAGGCTATCATAACTATTGGTTTTACCATTACATTTCTAGCCCATTCATCTTTCAAGACCCAGCTCAAGTCCCTACTTCTTTTACAATTTCCCTAATTACTTTAATTTTGGTAGATGTTCCTCTCTTCTCAACTCCCACAGCACTTATAGTTGACACGACATAATTAAGGTCTCAGTTCTATAAAATGTGTCACTATAAATTCCTTTTCCATTTTCACTCCTTACTTTACAGACCTCTCCACTCTGTCCCAGATGGCTTGTCACTCTGGAAGATAACATAACCCCTGTAATTCCCTCCTTGGATGAGTTTCTCCCAGAACTTCCATTTTGTGGAAGTGTCCATGTTCACCCCTTCATTTCTCTCTGAGCGTCACTCCTGACATTCTGGATCTTTCTACCATGCCTCCACAGGACAACTTTATTTCTTGGGTTCCTTTTTTAAGTTTCTTTTTATGTGTTGTTTTTTTCTCATTAGATTATAAACTCCATGTGGGCAGCCTCTATCTTTTCTTTGCTTATATTTCATATTTCTGCTCTTAGCCCAGTGGCACATAATTAACACTTAATAAACTTTTTCTGACTTTACTAGAAAAGACCTAAGTGATATTTTTCTCCAATCCTTTTGAACTTAAGATCAAACAGATGATTAATAACAGAGTTGGGAAGAAAATCTGGGTTTCTTGATTTTTCAGTACTTTGTAATTAATTATACTATACTGTTCTTGGAATTGTCACTGGATTTCTCAGCAGCATGTATCTAGGGTAGAGTCTGAAACCAATCCCACCAATCCTGGAAAAGTCTTCAATGTCTTTGGTACACCATGAAAGTGGGTAACTATCTAGGCATCTTCTGTTGATTTCATTTATATGCAAGCATCTTAAAAACAGCAATGTTGTACTTGTATTATGTCAGATTATTTGGGTTCAAATACTTGCTCTGATGCTTAATAGCAATGTCACCTTGAGTAAGTAACTTACCTTCTCTGGGTTTCAATTTCCTCATCTGTAAAATGAAGTGGTTTGACTAAAAGATCTATAAGGTACCTTCTAAGAATCCTGAATTTCTTTTATCTGATCCCAATCTTTTAGCTTTTTATAAATACTCCCTGCCCCTCATTCATACTAAATCTATTCTTTGTCCTCCACTACCATCTCCCATCCTGCTGTCCTTCAGTTCTATCCCAGAATATCCCTCTTGCCTTGGCTATACTCCCCTCTCTTTCTGGTTTTGGTCCTTTTGTGAATCAGTTCACCTATATACTATCATTTTCTTTTGAATTCCTTGCTTATACCTTGCTAAAATCCAATCCTAGATTATTCCTCCTATCTCTCTCCTTTGCTCACTGCTCAATGGTCCTGAAAAAAGTCATAAGACCATGCTTACTGGGGACCCCCTACATTTCCCAGTTAGCATCAACTATAGCAAGGCAATCCTACTCCTACTCACTAATTAATTCCTTTTCACACTCAACACAACAGCTGTTCTAAACCTGTTCTTTTCTCCTTAAGTCTCCCATACAACCCCTTGCCCCCACCCTCCCCAGTTGAAGACCTTGCCTCAAACCTAACTGACTGTACCAGACCACCTATGATCTTGTAATAGAACAAGTATATAGTACAATAGTACATCACAACCTTCTTCCTTTCCCAGTGCTATGGAGATCCAACTGGCAGAAGAAACTAAGATAGCTTTGAGGTCTAGTACCCAAAGAAACTAGGGAAATTCCCATAAAAAAAGGAGTGAATCAGAAAGCAATAGTGGGTAATAGAAAAAAAAAAAGGTTAAAATGATCAAAAGTGCCAGGAGGAAGAAAACAGTAAAGACTATGAGTATGAACAATTAACCCCTTGGGAAGATAAATAAAAAGAGAAGGGAAAATGACTTGTTATTTTCAACTTTATTAATCTCTTTTGACTTTTAGGATTTTTCAATTTGGTGTTTAGTTGGGGATTTTAAATTTATTTATTTGTTTTTAGCTGCATGCCCAATTTATGGATCCCTTCTTTCTCTATTTTATTGATGTACATAATTAGAGATATAAAATTTCTCCTAAGTACTTTTTTGGTGTCATCCCCAGAATTTTGGTATGTTGTCTCATTGCTTTCATTTTCTTTGATGAAATTAATTTTATTGTGTTAAGGTCTGAAAAGGATGATTTTAATGTTTCTGCTTTTCTAAATTTGATTTTGAGGTTTTTATGCCCTAATACCTGGTCAGTTTTCATGTAGGTGCCATGTACCACTGAAAAAAAGGTATATTCCTTTCTATTCTCATTCAGTGTTCTCCAGAGGTGTATTATATCTAAATTTTGTGAAATTCTCTTCATCACCTTAACTTCTTTCCCATTTATTTTTTTATTAGATTTATCTAGTTCTGAAAGGGGAAAGTCAAAGTACCCTAATAGTATAGTTTTGCTATCTATATCCTCCCTGTAACTCTTTTAACTTTTCCTTTAAGAATTTGGATTCTCTACCATTTGGTGCATATAGGTTTAGTATTGATATTACTTCATTATCTATGGCACCTCTTTTTTAACGAGGTGTAGTTTCTTTCCTTATTTCTTTTAATTCAATATTTTTTGTCTGAAATCATGATTACTACCTCTGCTTTTGTTATTTCAGCTGAAGCATAATAGATTGTGCTCCAGCCCTTTATCTTTAATCTGTGTTTCTGTTTCAAATGTGTTTCTTGTAAACAATATATTGTAGAATTCTTTTTTCCCCATTCTGCTATCCATTTCTGTTTTATGAGTTCATCCCATTCACACTCACAGTTATTATTACTGTGTATTTCCCTCTATTCTATCTTTCCCTCTGTTTATCCTTCTCTCTCTCTCTCACTTTCCCTCTCCCTTCTCACTAATGTTTTGCTTCTCACCACCATGTCCCACAGTTCAGGCTCCCCTTCTCTTATACTCCTTCCCCTTCTAGTTCCCTAAAGGGTAAGACAGATTTTGATACCCAATTGAGTGTGTTCTTCCCTCTTTGAGCAAATCCCAATGAGAGTAAGATTTAAGCATTGCCCTCTCACTCTACAATCTTCCCCTCTATTGTAATAACTTTCATACTTCTTCATGTGAAATAATTTACTCCATTCTATCTCTCCCTTCCCTCTTCTGGTGCAATCCTCTTTCTCACCCCTTAATTTTTTAAAAAATATTATCCTATCTATGTATATTCCCTCTAATAGCCCTAATAGTGATTCTCTTAAGAGTTATAAGTATCATATTTTTTTTCCTATTTAGCTTTTTATTTTCTTGAATCTTGGCTTTGAAAAATGAGTTTTTTGTTCAACTCTGATCTTTTTTAAATCAAGAATGCTCAGAAGTCCTAAATTTCATTAAATAAATTCAATTATTAATTAAATAAATTCCATCACCCCCTGAAAGATTACACTCAATTTCATAGGATAGGTGATTCTTGGTTATATCAGCTCCTTTGCCTTCCAGAATATCATATTTCAAGGCCTTCAATTCTTTCATGCGGAAGCTGCTACATCCTGTTTAATCTTGACTGTAACTCCATGAAAAATGAATTATTTTTTTCTAGTTCCTTACAGTATTTTCTCCTTGGTCTGAGAGTTCTGGAATTTGGCTATGTTATTCCTAGAAGTTTTCATTTTAGGTTCTCTTTCAGAAGGTGATCAGTGGATTCTTTAAATTTCTATTTTAACATCTTGCTTGAGAATATCAGGGAAATTTTCCCTGATAATTTCTTGTAATATAATGTCCAGCATCTTTTTTTTGTTCATAGTAGTCTAATTACTTTTTAATAATTTCTCCTGGAACTGTTTTCCTGGTCATTTGTTTTCTTGATGAAACATTTCACATTTTTACCTATTTTTTCATTCCTTTGATTTGATTTTATTGTTTCTTGATGTTTTATTGTAATTAGTTTTCATTTGTCCAATTCTATTTTTAAGGATTTTTTCATTGAATTTTTGTACTTCCTTTTCCATTTGTCCAATTCTATTTTTCATAGAATTATTTTCTTCAAAGAATTTTTAAAATTTCCCCCATTTTTTGTTTCCTTTACCAAGCTTTCAACTCCTTATTTTCATGATTCTCTTTTACCACTTTCATTTCTTTTCCTAATTTTTTCTTCTGTTTAATTTTTAAAAAATCCTTTTTTAGTTCCTTCAGTTTTGGGAGGACCTGATACTATTTCATATTTTCCTTTGAAGCTTTGCACATAGCCATTTTAATATAGTTGTCCTCTTCTGAGTTTGTGTTTTGAGCTTCCTTGTCATCATAGTAATTTTCTATGGTCAGCTTCCTTTTTTTTTTTTAGCTCTTTTTTCCAACTATTTTATGACTTTTACTTTTATGCTAAGCTAGTCTCTACTCCTGGGATGGAGGGGACACTATCCCTAGTTTATTGGGCTGGGGTCATAGGAACTGGCTGCCTATAGGGCTGCTCCAGGGACCATGTAGGTCTGACTGCCTGCAGGCTAATGCCAAAAGCCATGCAGGTCTGATTATAGACCTGTGTCAGGGTATGGGGTGCTTGGCTGCAGGATTTAGGAACCTAGCTGCTAGTTTTCTGGAGGTCTGTTATTGGCTTGCTTGGATGTTGCCAACACTATTGAGGTCCTCTCTTGCCCAGTCAGACTTATCCTACTCACCTTCCAAGTTGCCTTGGGCTGGAATTTTTTTTTAAATTTTGTCCAAAATTTGTTTTGAGGAGGTTTTTTGTTTTTGAAGTTTGAAATCCAAGTTTTTACATGGGGGCAGGTGGGTGGCTCAGTGGATTGAGAGCCAGGCCTAGAGATGGGAAGTCCTAGCTTCAAATCTGGCCTCAGACACTTCCCAGCTTTGTGACCCTGGGCAAGTCACTTAACCCCCATTGCCTAGCTCTTCCAGCTCTTCTGCCTTAGAACAGTATTGGTTCTAAGACAGAAGGTAAGGGTTTTTTAAAAAATGAGTTTGAAGGTAAATTTGGGAGAGCTCAGGGAATTCTTGCTTTATTTCACCCTCTTTTCTCTACCTCTAGGTCATTAAAAGAATTTACATTTAAAAAAGTAGTAATTAAATACTGTTTAGTTAACCTTCTCCAGTTGTTTTTTTGGTACCCAAGTATTTTTTTCTTCCTCCTTTTTTAGAATTATCCAACTCCAAAAGATACCTTATATCACAGATAATCTCGCCAAGAGAACTCCAAAGTTTATAAAACCACAATCTTCAGGAAATTCTGCATAAGTATATATTCTGTGTCATAGTATAATGCACTGGGCATAGCAGTCAATCAGCTAATCAACCAGTATTTTTGAGCACCTATGTGACAAGCACTAGGGAGTCAAAGAAAGACAAAAGAAGATAAAACAAAATAGAATTATTTCTTAAGTAAGGACATAGTAAATGTGTTGAATTGAATTTGTATGGAACAAGTCCATTGAAGTTAAATTATTTCTTACAGTTTCTTTAAAAAATTCTTAAATCAAGTTTCCTACTCAAGTTAAGAAAATCCTACTCCTAAATTAGATTTCTTGCTCAGATATTTTTAAAGTAGTTACTAATAAACCAGTGATGAGAAAATTGTAGGTCCTAAAACTCAATATTCAAAAAAGTTGACACACTGAATACAGGAAGATTTTTTATTTTTATAAAAAAACCACTTTATTATTTTCTGCACTACTACTGGTACAAATGTAAACTTTAGGGAATCACCTGATAATTGCATAAATCTGGGGGAACACTGTTATTAAGCACCTTCAATATTCTGCACATTTTTTAGAATTGATAGTTTTTAAATTCTTTTTGAAAAATGTGTCTGATAAAATATGAATGTTATAATGAAGTTATAAATGTTACATAAAATCATGAAGAACACTTTATATAGAGCTGGATATGTTCTGATAAGTATAAATCAAAAGGAATCTCATCTGTAGGTTAGGCCTTAAATCAACCCCAACACTTCCAGAGGGACCAAAAGGTTCCCCGGTCTTGTGCTTCTTGGAGATGTATTACTTGCATCACAAAATACAACTATATTTATTATGTTTAAGGAAAGGTTCTCACCTCACCTGGGTCCCAAGTTTCTTCGTCTATAGAAGTTGAGGAAGAGACAGGGGAAAAGAGTTGGGAATTAGAGTAAGCATAGAGCGGAGATGGTGCAGGAAGGCCATTCTTTGGAAGGAAAAATCACAGAATTATAGAATTGCAGGATTGGAGCAGTTCTCAAAGTTCATTTAGTATAACCTCTACCTCAGGTATGAATCTCATCTATTTCATCCTCAAAAAATGGCCATCCTGTCTTTGCTTGAAGACCTCCAACAGCAGGAAAAAAAACACGTTTGTTATTCTGCCATTACAGTTTAATTGCTTGGAGTCTTAAAAGTTGTTTTTTTGTTTGTTTTCTTTGTCTTCAGGAGTCCTCTATGTGAAAAACAGAAAAATGACCCCAGGGCTTTTACTAGCTAATACAGTTATTAAAATAAAACCTGAAAATAGCTCTCAGCAATTATTAGAGACTTCAGAGGTCATCCAGTCCAATCTACATCTAATCAAGAATTCCTTCTCTTAAAAGGCTGACAAATAACACTCCCTTGGTCTAGGGTCTTAGCATCATGCTTGGGATACTGCAATCATCTTTCTTATACTTATTCCCCTCCCCCTGCAAGTCCAGCACCACTGTAGTGTGTAGGATTTATTAGTTAATTAATCATCTTTAATACCATTAACTTATCACTTCACTACCCTTTTCAGAGGAAGAAAAAACCCCTAACAATTTGAAGGTTCTTCTTTACCTACATGATAAAGTACAAGTAACTTTCCTTGGCTTTTGAGGCTCTCTACAACCTGATACCAAGCTATCTTTTTCATGTTACTTTCTTATACAAACTTTTATGCAAACAAATCTCTTTCTTATACAAACTCTGTTTTATTCACACTGATCCACTGAGTATCTTTCAAATACACTGTACCGATCCCCAACTCTATAAATTTTCAACTCTATGCCTTTCCTCACTATTCAAGTTTTAGCTATCTCCATGTCCCACAGAAAGTTCTACCTCATCCATGAAGTCTTTCCTGAACAAACTAGTTCATTGTCTTCTTTGGACTCATAGAGAACTTATGGTCCTATTCATTTGGCACTTAACTTCTTATCTTCCATTCCATTGCCAGGTGAGGTATTAATATATGTGTGTGTGCACATGCATGTGTATGTGTAAATATTCTTTGGCACATGGATCTTTTTACCTCAGAACTTACAGAATTCTCTTTGTTGATACTATTAACTCCCATTCTTTTTGTCTTTCTGTTTTTTTCCCCTAAAGCCATTTAATCAATCACTATCTTTCCTTTTCAGTTTTAAAAAATCTCTTGTCTTTGTGCTATCAAAACCCTTCACCTTCAAAGCTCAGCTTTGGACCTCTATTTCTACAACAGTATTAGCTATTGGCCTTTGATGCTAGCTACTCAGACAACTCAAAAGAGCATCTTTTCATCAATCACAGAAAATACCTAGAAAAAATAAGTGGGGCAGTCAATAAATCTACATTTATTAAGCACCAACTATATTCTGGGCAATTTGGGACCTTTTAATAAGACTTCATCAATGATTAAAAATTAGGTTCTTTAAAAGGAATAAAATTTAATTATGAAGTACTTTCTATCTCTGTGCAACACAATGCTAACAGAGATAAGCATATAGTAGGTACCAAATAAATGATGAGTTAAGATGTTATGGCCATACATTTCCTGGGATGCCACCTGGGATGTCCAAACCACTGAGCATCATATACTAAAACAGAGACCATTCATATCTTCCCCCACTACTTCTCATAGTCCTCTGCCTCTTTCTGAAGCATCATCAGTGCTATAACTTTTCTCCTAAAATGAGAAGACAGAACTAGCCCTTTAAGAATGAGAATATGGAAGGCCAGTAAGGACCAATCCATATTATGAGTGAGGACACTGGATAAGGCACTCGACATCATAGGAATCAAATTAGGAAGAAAAGAAGATCTGAAGGGAGTTTTAAACATGAGGAAAGTTAGTCTGCTAAGATGGAGGACCAGGTATGGGAGGAGATGATCTCCAAAGCATTTATTTCCTGGTGTTGGTGTTAAAGCATTTGTGTAAAGTGTTGAAACAAGAGATAAACTGTTGCCTATGGAGTCTCTCTGGGACTCGGTTTCCCCATTTGTAAAAGGAGACGGTTGGACCCAAGATAACCCTTTCCAGCTCTTACATTCTATGGTCTTGGAATATTGGATTATTGCTGGTAGTCCTACAAGTGATTAGATGCCTTAGAATAAGTAGCTATTGATATGGCTTGAGAGATGCTAAAGAATCCTCCTACTCCTAAATAGCTCTCTTGTTGGATTAAAATATCTACTTTTAAATTCATTCATTTGGGTTAAGGCCTGGTCTACCTCACATCACTTTTAAAATGCTAATATCTTACTGGGGACAAGTGACATAAACTCCTTAACAGGAGAATTCCCAGGAAAATAGGAAGGAGCATAGGCAAGGTTTTATTTGTCCAGGAATAAGAGTAGACAAAAAGGGCCTAGATAAGACATAACAGTAGGGGGCTTTTGGCAATATGAATGATCTGAATGTGTCAGAAGAGGTATACTAGAGGGGGCAGACAGTGACATGGGAAAGAGAGCACCTGGATGGGAGGTAGGAAGCCACCACAGATAAACCTCCTAATTCTTCCTAAATCGACTCAGGCTGGTTGTGTATCAAGGGACTGAGAGGGACTCAAGAAACTGGACAACGTAGTTATAGGGCTTCATCCCACATCTCCAGGATTCTCCAAACCAAGAGGATTTTGAAGTTTTAGTGTAAGGATTGAGACTTTCCTATTACAGAGAGCACAGGACGTATTTTTTTTAAATGGCAAAGAGAACACTAGAGGTCCCGAGTTGTGTTGGTCACTGGGTCAATTACAACTTGGCTCTGAAAGATTGGTTTCAGCCTGGCCCATTTCAAGGTAGGGTGTTGTAGTTGAAAATGTGGTGAATGTAAGTGGCATTCCTTTCTTTTCTTGTTTCCAGTGTGTTACTTCCTCTCTATGCAGTCGACGCCCAAGGTGTTGTCAGGACACCTACAGGACCTGCTTCCAGGGGTAGCCAAGCAGAGATGAGTGCAGCCTCCATTATTCACTGTGCAGTAGTTGTGACCTATTAGAAGGGAAAAATGTGTCCATTTTAGTACCAAAGGAAATAATCTACATTAGCACAGATAATAATGTTAAGAAAGTGGCCTTGGGTCATTTGGGGGTTGGGGGAACCTCGGGAGGAAATATAGCAGAGTAGGTGGAAGGCTGGCATCAAAGTCAGAATAAACTTTTCAAATTCTTCCCCCTTGTGGCAGCTATAGCCATGTAGAGGATAGAACACCAGTTTAGAAATGGGGAGCTCTCAATTCAAATCATGCCTATGACATAAACTGTGTGACCCTAGGAAAGTCATTTAACCTGTTTTGTCATCTGTAAAATGGATTTTATGGGCTCCGAGATCTTTCCCAGCACTAAATCTATGTGACCTTGGTTAAGTCACTTAACTGCTCAATACTTCAGGAAACACTCAAAGAAGTTATAGATGAATTCCTGACCCACCACTGTATAAGGGAGCTCACAGGTCCTGATTTTTCAAAAAAAAGTTAAAATGTGAAGTCATACAAGATGCTCAGAATTGCACTGCCTGTCTCCTTCCTAATTCCTTTCTTGCAAACAAACTAAATCCCATGCTGGGAGACAAAATATATTTGTCTCATTTGCAGGATAAGAAGATGAACACTATCTCATCTCCCCAAATCACCAAAACTTGGCTGGAAAGTTCTTTTTTAAGGGGATGAAAAAAAATCTGGAACACTGCATCTCAAAGTGATAGGCAGAGTAAGACTGTGTCCCTTCCTCCCTTCTCCCTTCCATTCCTCATCTCAGTGTGGACAGAGCAGTCACCTGGCATGCAGAGACTGGGTGTGTGGCTCATGAGGGTGGGTCCCCCAAAGATTTTAACCTAAGCTCAGCATGATCATGGGCAGGTCATACTCACAGGACACCCCACCGCCCATCCACCCAAACCCACTTCTTCTCCCACACCCCCTTCTTCAGTTTCCCCATCAGTTTCAAGAGGCTCAACAACACCACTGGCCACTAAACTTCAACAGTGTCGATGGTAGTTACCTTGGGGACACTGAGAAAAAGCTGTTGTTATGCCATACAGCCGGGTCTGTTTGTGGGGATGGAAACTGTCCGTTTCTTTGGAGATAGCGAGATCCACCGACACCACAGAATTCCTACCAGCAACAGAAAAGAGTACAAAACATTGTCTTGTTTGCTCTGCAGGGAAACCTTTCTGCAGACCCAGTTAGAGGTGCCAGGGGAAGTCAGTGAGCAAAGGCTGAGCAAAAGTTTTAAGCAGGGTGCCAACTTGTCAGAGGTAAGCAAGGATCAAAGCACAATTCTCAACCCCTGCCTTCTGGCCCAAGATAAGGGTTCTGTAAGCTCTTTGGGCAGCCATCTCTCTGGTCTACCTTTATCTGGGAGGTAGTGTTAGTAAGGGGGCTGAGGCTACATATTAATAATCTGTATAATAGATTGATTTAGAATATATTAATAATATATCATCTAAACATAAAGTTTTATTTAAATTCTTAATAAATTTAATGCATATTAATTAATTTATCAGTTAATTAATTAAGTTGGTGCTTTGAGTTAATTTAATAAATACTAAAATTTTAATTAATATTTAATAATATATAATATAAACATAAAGTTAATTAAGTACTGGGATAAAGAAAGGAAAACCCAAAGTGATACCATGCATTCCAAATGGTGCAGGACCTCTCTGAATTGGATAATATTCTAAAGATGACCATTTTTGAAAATGTGGGGAAATTCTGCTAACCAAAATCATTTTGATGAAAAATGGCTTCCTCTTTTCTCTCTCTTCCTATCTTTCCCCTCCTCTTGCCTTAGTTACTGACAGCTCAGAGAATAGGGGAGAAGTTCCTCAGAAGATCCAAGCCGGGGCCAAATGGACAGATGGGAAGGTCTGTGACCACAAACACAGCAAGAGCCCTGACACTGTAACAAATGACGTACGTCTTCCAATCTGTGTAGTACAAATTCTTCCCATAGCTTGTAACTGCAAAAGGATACTGGGGCCCTTCAAGTGTCTTGCGCTGGCCAGGCTGACTGGGGTTCATGCATTCCACTCGATTGGTGCCTGTGTAGAGAGAAAACAATTTGTTCTTTGTACATGAAAAATGGCCCTTTTATGTCAAAAACAGGGCATGGGTGAGAAAGAGTCAGTGTTACAAATGGCATAGCCCAGTGAACAAACTAGACTTTTTTTAAAAAGTATTTTTCCTGGCTTTCCTTGATATATTCATCTTTCTTCTTCCTTCATATACACATGCCTTACTTGGAGTAGGTCATTTTTATTTCCAGTAATTGTTAATAATCATAGTAACAATTCATATTTCTATAGGAATTTACTATTTACCAAGTACTATAATCCTTTGAAGGGCAATTAGGTGGCATAGTGGATAGAGTGCCTGACTTAGAGTCAAAAAGAACTGAATTCAAATTTGGGCTTTCTAGTTAGAATGACCCTGGGTAAATTGCTAACCCTGTTTGCCTCCATTTCTTCTAATGAAAATTGAGCTGGAGAAGGAAATGGTAAACTTCTTCAGTATCTTTGCCAAGAAAACCCCAAAATGAGGTCACCAAAAGTTGGATTCAATTAATTGACTAAACAATAATAACACTGTGAAGTAAGTGGTGTGAACTGGATGACTACTAACTAACAGGCTTTTGAAAAAGTGAACTCCGAAATCTATGTCTGGAACTGGCAAAAGCCATCATCTTTTTAAAAAATCAGAGATCTCTGGATTTTCTCTATGATCTCCATCTACCTCCTATATGAGGGATAGTGATGATAAGCCCTTTCTCCCCTTCTTGGCTAAGAAAGCTATCCCAGGGACATGTTTTTGACCAGCTGTGTTTGACTATTCATGTCCTTATTTGGGGTTTTCTTGACAGAGATACTGGAGTGGTTTTCCATTTCTGTCTCCAGCTCATTTTACAGATGAGGAAACAGAGGCAAACCGGGATAAGTGACTTGCCTGAGATCATTAAAAAGTATAGTCTAAAAACCAAAACAACCAAAAATGCCAAAAAAGTATAATCTGTTCTGGTGATGTTTTTGTCAAGGCTCTTGGAAGGGGATGACTTGTACGTGGGAAGTTCCCAGCCCTCTCTTTGGTAGTAGATACTCCTGAAGTAAGTACAACATCCAAAGCAAGAGTCACCATTGCTCTCTTTTCATCATACCTGAGAGCATTCAAGTTACCTGCATCTACCCAGCAGAGCAGTGAACTGTAAGTGTCAAAAGTCAATCCATTGGGCAATCCCAGGTCATCTTTCACAAGGATCCTTCGGTTGGTACCATCCATGTAGGAAGTTTCAATTTTAGGACTTTCTCTGTTCCAATCTGTCCAGTAAAGGTTTCTGGAAGAGAGAAGAAGTCATTGAGGAAGAAGAGAAAAGAAAACAAAGGAATACTGAAGTAATATTGAAAAGATTTTTTAGAAGTTCTTTTTAAAAAAGCTCATGGTAAAAATATCATAGTATTTTTATATCTACCACAATAGATTCTAAATAAAACCATGGGGGAAAATGAGCAAGCTTAGAAGAAGAGAATGGGAAAGGGGTAAATTTAACTTTTTAAGTTTCTATTTCCTCCTGCATGTCAACTGGGCCAACTAGTTTTAGAACAAATTCATTCTACAGTCTGAACCAATATATTACCAGTAGAGGTATATTTTCAAAGTCATTCATTATGTATATATAGTCACTATGTAACATAATAACCAAGAATGCATTACAGATTTTGTGGAGTGCAGATGAAGGAATAGATGTGGACTCCAATAGGGACAGGGGGCAATGATACTTGTAAACAGATCCAAAATGTATGAGAGGAGAGAAAAGTGGCTTTCATGAGACCCATAAAGTCCAAATTATAAAGGTAATAAGGACAAAGTACTGTTTGTGAAGGTACTGCTACTTGACATCCAAAGAATGATTATTCTTTGGATTATAATATAATTATCAATGCTTATATCTGGTGATGATTTTGTCAATAATTATAACTATAACTAGTTATGGACTGGGACACCAGCTAAGAATTCTATAGCTGTTCATCTTGGTCACATTTCCAATATTATTCCTATTCAAAACAAGTGAGGAATATGACACTTCCAGGCTGTAAATGTATAAGTCACTTGGTTCATCACTTTTCAGTAGAATAATGCAATGCACGGTGGACACATTGAACCTAAAGTAAGCTACATATGATACATAGGATTTCTGCTAAACAGGGCTTAGTCTACTAAATAGGGTTTGTACAAAATAAGAACTTCAGGAAGAAAAAAAGTTTTCTGAAGAATGTCAACTATTTCTGGTTGTGTCATATTTAGGAAGGGAAATAAGGCTGGTTTTAAGAGCATGCTATCTTAAAAAAATCCCAGAAGTCTTTGAGACATACACATTTATACAAACAAAAAATACCCTCTAATAGAATCTGTTATGATCCCTCTGGGGTTCACCAGATCTGTCTCAAAGAGCACTCGGCGTTGGCTGCCATCAAGCTTTGCTACTTCTATTCGATCCAGATGAGAATCAGTCCAGAAAATGTTGCGACCTAGATGATCGAGTGCAAGTCCTTCTGGACTTCCAAGACCTAGAATCAAACATGGAAACATCACAAATTACCAATCTTCCTTCCTTCCTTTTTCTCTTTTTTTCTTTTTCTTTTTTCCTTCCTAACTTTCTTCCTCTTTCTTTCTTTTTCTTCCTTCCTTCCTTCTTTCTTTCTCTCTCTCTCCCTCATCTTCTATCTTAGAATCAATACTAAGTATCAGTTCCAAGGCAGAAGAGTAGTAAGGGCTAGGCATTTGGGGTTAAGTGATTTGCCCAAGGTCACATCTAGGAAGTATCTGAGTTCAGATTTGAACTTAAGTCCTCCTTTCTCTAGGCCTGGCTCTCTATCCACCTGTCCCTCATGATAGACTTTTAAGTTCAAACTACATTTTAATCTTTTTTCTTAAGTTTAGCCAATTAACAAAACAATAAATTCAAGTTCTGATTTGTAGTGCTGCCTATTTCGAAGATGTAACTACTCATACTCCAAATTTAACCATTGACTCAAGCCAGTACAAGCTAGCTTCAGCACAAGGGGCATTATAAGATACAACCTCTAGTCTTTCAGAAAATGCAGAGTGACAGGTTCATTCATTTTAGGTGGTAAAAAAGGAGAGAAGAGGGATAAATCTAGACCGGTGATTTTAATTGAAAAAGTAAACTCCCTCTACTAATTCAGATCAGTTGTCTACAACTTAAAATCATAGGCAGCTAGTTATCTGGGAGGATACACTGAGAATTTAAGTGGCTTTCCCAGGTATACAAAGTCAGGTGTAGCAGAGGTAGGTCTTGGTTCCTCCTGATTCCAAGACCAGCTCTAATCTATATCATAATGTTTAGGGTTCATTCATTAGTCTCTGGAGAACACTTGGAATTGGTCTGACTCAAAGTAACAAATTTTGCAGCATCTTCAGTATTTACAATTGTATTTTATCTACTCTGTTAAGAGAAACGCACATGCTAAGCACGCTGATCTTTACTTAACTGTTGTCTGTTTACTTTAAAATTCAGGTTATATGTTAAGTTGAGCTCTAAATCTTATTCTATTAAATTTCAGTGCTGTCCATAAACACTCAACTTGGAGTTGAGATTATTGTCCTTTTCCATTGGTTGATTTGAAAAGAAGTAAAATGAAGAGAAACAAGGGAAAACTACGAGTTGAATGAAGAGAAAAAAATATACGGCTTACGATGGAAACAGTAAACTATGACTGCAAAATGTAAATGATAAAAATGCTAAAAAGAAGCTTTGATTACAGATTAAATGGCAGTTAGATAGCACAGTGGTTAGAGCACCAGGTCTGGCATCAAGAAGAGGAGTCATCCTGAGTCCAAATCTGGCCTTAGGCTAGCTGTATGACTCTGGACAAGTCACTTAACCCTGCTTGCCTTCAGTTCCTCATCTGTAAAAACTGAAGAAGGAAGTGGAAAACTGCTCTAGTAACTGCAAAGAAAACTCTAAATAGGGTCACAAAGAGCTGGACATGACTGGAAAATGACTGAACAACTGAGAGAGCTGAACCTGGATTCAGGAAGCCTGCATTCAAATCTGGCCTTGGAAACTAACTGCATGAACCTGAGCAAGTCACTTAAATTCTGCCTGCCTCAATCATCTTATTTATAAAATGAGGATTGTAATAATAGGGCCCGTTTCCCAGGCTTATTGTAAGGATCAAATGAGATAATATTTGTATAGTTCTTTGCAAACATTAAAGCCCTACATAAACGCACTACAGAGAGGTCTGACCTGGTGGCTAGACTGCCAGGCTTAGAGAGTTGGGAAAATCTGGGTTCAAATCTTACCTCTGACACTTAATAGCTATTAAGTCATTTGAATTAGCCAGAACTTTAGATTCTTCATCTGTAAAATGAGAGTTGAATTTTATGGCCTCTAAACTTCTTTCTAGTTCTAAAACTATCATCCTAAATGTTTTATTGTATTTTCCCCCCAATTACATGTAGAAATAATTTTAACATGTTTTCTGGCATTTTGCTATCCAAATTCTCTCTCTCTCTTCCTTCCCCTTCTTTTGTTCCCCTCTCCCCAAGATGGCAAGTAATCTGATAGAGGTTATACAGGTGGTATCATGCAATATATATTTCCATATTCATTCTATTATGAAAGAAGATACATATCATTCACATAAGAAAAAAAATTCTATGATTCAATGAATGGTGGATGAAACACTTCTTTCTTCTCGGTAGAAAGACACGAGTCTATGAGTAAAGAATACTGCAGAAGCCAACAGACACTGGAGCTTTATAAGATGACTTTTCCTTAATTGTTTTTGTTTGTTTTAGGCAGGGTTCAGTTGGGAAGTATGTTGAGAAATAATTGTCATGTAGGAAACAAAAGTCACCAATACAACTTTAAAAAAAAAAAAAAAAGGAGAGTTGAAATGGGGAGAACCTACTATAAGAAGAATTTGTTCCCTAATGTCCCCTATGGTGTTTTTAATTTCTATTCAGCCTCCTACCTGGGTGATCTGGGGAAGTAAGGTAGTCAGCACAATGCTTAATTCAGAATGTATTAACTTTCATTGAATTTTAAAGAATCCAAACGCAAAGGCTGTTGCCCCTACCCATTCTCCCCTCAGACTTCTGATGGGAACCAAGCCATTACATGTCAGAGACATCAAAGCCACCTCAGACCCCCTCCCTGAGGAAGTTCATTAGGAACAAAAAGCTGCAGTGGGGGCAAAGTCTTTTTTATTCAAAGGAAAGTACAGATTTGTAAAGTATTAAAATATTTCACATGTCCCTGGAGGCTAAGGGAGGGGGAGGATGACCTCTTGAGGTCATGTCCCACTCTTTGATTCCATGAGACAGGATCAGAATAAATCACTATGGAGTAAATTTGGAATGAGGCCATCCTGCGTGGGCTATGTGGGATACTCAGAGCACATACATGCTCACAGTGACAGGGGTGGGGAGGGACTATTAAGATAATATTTTTATAGGATGCTTGAAGAAGTCCCAGAGGAAGCTCATTATCTCATCAATAAAAATCTTGGTCCTAATTCAAACTCCAAGAAGATCCAGGAATCGCCCTACCTCCCCACCCCCAGAGACATGTTGCTCATGGTCCATGATGTTGAGATCTGGAAAATGTCAGCCAACATATGCAACTAGAGAAGAATGACAAGGCCTCAAATTTCATATTATATGTTCATGCTTAAAATAAAATATAATAATATAAATATAAAATATTTTAAAATAAAATAAATATTAAATATAAAAATATAATAGTAAGAATGATGTTTATATGTTCAGTCAATAAACATTTATTAAGCACCAACTATGAACCAGGCTCTGTCCTAGTGCTGGGGATAGAAAGAAAAGGCAAAAGATAGTCCCTGCATACAAGGGGTTCGTGGACTAATGCAGGAAACTATAAATAACTATGTACAAATAGGCTATTTGCAGGACACACTGCACATAATCAATAAAGAGAAGTAGAATTAAGAGGGATGGAGAAAGGCTTCTGGTAGAAGAAGCTGAAACTTGAAGAAAGTCAGAGTATAAGACGTAGGAAAAGGAAAAAGGTAAACACTACTGCACTCTCTATAAAGCATTAAGCTGAAAGGCCGAAGTTTCTCTGCTTTGGGTGAATAGCTCACACAGTGACTTTTCTTCTGCAAGGATCAGATTTGGGTTTCTTTCATTCCGTGTTTTGGCAGTAAGTAAGTAGGCTTTTGTTGGGAACATTTCTGACTGTGCAGAATTGTCTTGGATGGTTATCAGGTCCAAGAGCAACAGGAAATAGCTGACATTGACCTACTAGCTTAGCCTAGCCCACTGAGTTTTGAACTCAAAATGAAGATAATAGTCTCAACATTTTGGGAAAAGGAACGCCTGAACAAATGCAAAATGGCATCTGGAAAGTTTCTGCTCGTTGACCAATTGTGAAAAGTAGCAATAGTCCACTTGATAATGGAGTTTTGTAGCAAAGAACTCAGTGGTTGTGTTCACAACCAAACACATTTAATTCAACTTTAATTTAATCCCTACCATATTAACTTCTGGCAAAATCAACCAAAGGGAAAAAGCCCAGGGGTCTACTTCAAAAGCACTGGGACCCTTTGAGAATAAGAATAGTCAGTGAAATGTCAAATTGGAAATTGGAGAGCCATGTTCCATCTCGAGCAAGGAGAAACCAAAAGCCAGAAGCTTATTTTAAAAGACACGCTGTTGTGATTTAGCAGTTCGTGTTGGAAGCAAAATGATTTTCTATTATATTATACTCCAGTTTACCAATCAAAACCCAGAACAACCAATGCTATTTCAATACAGGTCTGCAGGATAAAAATGTCTCTAAATCAGGTCAATAAACCATTTATTTTAAGCATTAGTCATGGCTTGAAAATTCTTGTGCAATGGTAGGATTTGCTTAGACTTATAGATGTCACTGTGATGGGATCCGTCCTGCTTTAGTGGGGCAACTTGAGTTGGGATTTGAAGTGGGGCAACTTGAGTTGGAATTCTGTCTTGATCAGTTATTTCACCTGGATAACCTTGGGCAAGTTGCTTACCGGTCTCTCTAGGCTTTGTTTTCCTCATCTGTAAATTGGGTGGTTAAGAAAAAGAGAGGAGCTTCAAAGACAATATAAAATGGTAGACATTTGCCCAGTGAGATTTAGAAACCAATGCTATTTCCTAACCCTATTGTCAGTGAGCTACCAATGAAAAACAGTGAAAGGGAGGTCATACCATAAAGTGATTTTCTAGATGGTTTCTCAGCTCCCTTCCTATTCTAAACCTATGAGCCTATGACCCTCCTAGGGAGAGGTGAATTTAAAAAGGAAATTCTTGAAGCAATTTTGCTATAGGATGATATTTGAAGCCAGGAGTCCCTGCCTGATGCATTGGATTGTGAAATGCCATCTCCAATTATATCCTACCATGGAGGCAGAGATAGATCTGTCCTTTTTCCTAGAAACAAAACCAATGAAGGATAGAAAGCATTTCCCACCTTGCTTAATGATAGTTGTTGGCTCCCCACCATAAAGGCTGGCTCTCCCAATGGCAGGTTCACTGATGTCTGTCCAGTAAACCACCTTATCCACACAGTCAAAGGCAAGTCCGATAATAACTTTATCCTGTAAGTGAAAAGAAGCTTGTTATAGAGATAGCTCTATACACTCACAATGACTTAAAGGATAAAATTTGCACTAAAAAGTAATGGGCAAGGGAGTAGCTAGGCGCCTCAATGGATTGACAGCCAGACCTAGAGACGGAGGTCCTGGGTTCAAATCTGATCTCAGATACTTCCTAGCTGTGTGACCCTGGGCAAGTCATTTACCCCTCATTTCTCAGCCCTTACCCCTCTTCTGCCTTGGAACCAATGCACAATATTGATTCTAAGATGGAAGGTAAAGGTTTTATTTTTTATTTTTTAAGTAATGGTACCAGAGGTAGCTGGGTGGCTCAGTGGATTAATAACCAGGCCTAGCAACAGGAGGTCCTGGTTTCACATTTGGCCTCAGATACTTCCTAGCTGTGTGACCCTGGGCAAGTCCACTTGACCCCCATTGCTTATCCCTTACCACTCTTCTGCCTTGGATCCAACATACTGTATTGATTCTAAGACAGAAGGTAAGGGTTTTAAAAAAAAGTAATGGGGACCTAACCCGAAAAGGAACTTAGCTGAAATCTCTAATATGATGACCAATCAAATTACTACGTGGCCTCTGGGAAGATCTTGAATATTTCCTTCATCTGTATTCTTCCCCCATAGGACAGGTCACATTTTATTTTTAAACCCTTACCTTCCATCTTAAAATCAATACTAATGATTGGTTCCAAGGCAAAAGAGTGGTAAGGGCTAGGCAATGGGGATTAAATGACTTGCCCAGGGTCACACAACTAGGTAGTGTCTGAGACCAGATTTGAACCCAGGACATCTTGCCTCTAAACTTGGCTTTCAATCCACTGACCCACCTACCTGACCCTAGCATAGATCATATTAATGTTACCAGTAATGCTGGTATGTTTTTTTAAAAATCCTAATGCCTCCTTATCAACCAAATTTTTTATTGGTCCTACTCAGATTTATCCATTTCATATTCTTCCCATCATCTCCCCATGTTAAGAAAGTACAAACATTTACTTCTATTTAATTCACCATAGATAGTCATTCCTCACTATATTGCAGTTCACTTATCACTGTTTCACTGTACTGTGGGTTTAAAAAAAAATCTAACTCTTTATAGTGGAATTTTCGTTATATTGCGAGATTTTGCAGATGAATACCGCACTGGACATGCAATAGAAATGCAGTACTCCCCTACCACTTGTGCAAGTTTGCCAAAGTGACATGGATCACGGCTGAGCGCAAAGCAGGGGTTTCTGTTTTAACTGATGGAATGAAAGGCGCCCAACCACAGTGCTGTGTTCAGTATCCCGGGCGCTGATTCGCTCAGTGTTTACAAGACTGTGGGAAAGGTTAATAAGAGTGTGGAAAGGGTTTGTAGGAGAGGGGGCAGGGGTTAGAAAGCCTTAAAATAGATATAAATAATAAAATAAATATAATGCCACTACTTTGCAGATTTTCACCTATGGAATCTCTGGATCGTAACTTCCAAATAGGTGAGGGATCGCTGTATTTTCTAAGCAACATGGGACAACATGGTGTAGAGGAAGTTTTTCTTTGGTCTTACAGTTAGAAGACCTGAATTCAAGAGCCATCTCTGCTAATTACTGCCTCTGAGATCCTTGGAACAAGTCATTGAACCTCTCCAAGACTCAGTGATCCCTATAAGTTGGGGACAATAATGCAATAGTCTGCCTGAGGCAATGTGTTATATGTTTTAGGGGATACAAAATGAATTACATGGTATTTTCCATCAAGAGGTTTATAAACTGGAAGGGGTTAAGTCCCATTGATTGCCTTGGGAAAGCAATTTTTCTAAATGGCCCCTAAAACAAGCATTCTTCCTCCTTTGAATGAATGCTATCCTCACAGCAGATTTGGCTATTCTACATGAGGTTCCATGTACATAACCCCTTTGAGTATTGTAGTTATGCATTTTCTCCTTGGCCAAACATTAAGAAAAAGTTAATCTCTTTAGAGATACTCATGTCAGTGACTCAGAAGAAAATCTAATAATGTTTCATTAGATACTTGATGCCATTTCTGGTAAGTCAATGCAAGGCTTAAATCATTTGGAAACCAGGGGACATGAAAAGGCTAGCTTTGCTTAAAAACACACACACACACACACACACACACACACACACTTGCTTGTATGTTGAATTTCTGAGCATTTATAATTCTATAAGGAAACACTGGGGTGGTGGGAAGGGTAAGTTAGGCCAAAAAACAGCTACAAGGAATTTTCTGAGAATTGAGTTCCCCACTCATACACTCTCATTTCAATCTCTTCCTCAGAATAGCTTCTGCCTCAATGACTGGATTTAGAGAAAATTTTTATTCATCAAAAGGAATTTTCCAAATCATTGTGTTCTAATGTCTACTATTTCTTGTATGCTAGATGTGAAAAAATAATGAAGAGGAAAAGAGTACATTCTTTAAAGAAATTTTTGAAAATTTAAAGGAAATTTTTTTTTAATTTGCCAGTTATTTTTGGATTTTCTCCTTTCCTTTGTGATAAGAGAGAATGATGGCTCCGTGGAAAAATGCTAGGCCTAGATATAGGAGGTTCTGCATTCATATGTGATCTCAGACATTTCCTAGCTGCTGGGCAAGTCATTTGACCCCAATTGCCTAGCCCTTACTGCTCTTCTGTCTTGGAACTTACTTATAAGATACTTAGTATATAGATTCCAAGATAGAATGTAATTTTTAAAAGAGGGAATAGAAGAATGACAATGGTAAAAAGTGATTGTGGGGGATAGAGAAGATGAATAAAATGGAAAAGAAAAGCAAAAAGACTGAGGAGGTAACAAGAGGAATAATGACAATTTCATATGAAATAAATGGATCATTTTTGAATAGGCAAAAGGAAAAAGATCCTTATGAAAGCTAACTGCTTCTGTGTCTGAGCTGGAGACTACCTAAATATTTACTTGTTTACTTCCTTTTTTTCCTCTCTTCCATCCTTCCTTATTGAACATTTTTCCCCACTATATATGCTTTTCCTCCCTTGGTTTCAGAGATAATACTTTCCTTTGGATATCTCCTTGTGCTTTCTTCTCAATCTCTTTCACCAGCTCCTTGTCCTCTTTCTGCATATTTATGGTGGATGTTGTCCAAAGCTCTCTTCTTAGTCCTCTTCTTTTCTGCCTCTACATTCTTTCACTTGATATGCTCATTCACTCCAATGTATTCAACTACCACTGTTTTGTAGTTCATAACTAATGATATTTCTAGAGCTGAAAATGATCTCAGATATCCTTTAGTCTAGACCTTCATTTTGCAGATTATGAATACAGACCCATTAGACATGAGCCACGTCTCTAGATTATCTCTTTTCTGTGGTTCAGGACCACATTTTCCAGTCAACAAGCATTTATTAAGTACCTACTTTGGGCCATACATCAATGACTATCTACAGGATATCTCCATTGGAATGTCCTTAACACCATAAAACTCACCATGTCCAAAACTGATACATCTCTCTCTCTCTCTTTCTCTCTCTCTCTCTTATTTTTTTTTCCCTTAGAGATGCTCCATATTCTGACTCTATTATTCTTACCCCATATATTTGGTCTCCAATGTTTGAAAACAATCATTCATATGAATAAGTATTTATTAAGTACCTATCATGTGTCATGTATTATGCTATCTTTGTTTTGTCTCTTCCTTTCTTTGCCTTTCATATCAATCAGTTGCCAAGTATTGTCAATTCTATGCCACAATATCTTTCAGATTTCTTGTCTTGTCCCCTTTACTTTATTCCCAATGCCTTCACCTTTTTAAGGTTTCGTTACCACCTACTGTAACTACTGCAAAATCCTAGTAGGCATCATTGCCTTTGCTTTTCTTCTCTTAATCCACATCTTTTTTTAAACAGGGTTACTAAACAGAGTAGATTAGGTTAATGCTATGGACATAGTATTTGACAAAGTCTCTCCTTGTGAGAGGATGGAAAGGGGTGAATTAGTTAAGGGACTTTGGAAATGGTTGAAAAACTGGACTTAAATATGTCATGAATGAATTGATGTCAGCTTGGAGGGAGGTCTCCAGTGGTGTATAACATGGAACTATCTCTCTAGTTCAACATTTTCATTAGAGATAAGGTTGAAAATCAAAAGGAGAAGGTAAGAGCATGAATTATGTAACCATGTTAACTTTTCTAAAACATAAATATTAATAAATGTTTTAAAAAAAGAAAAAGAAATGAATATGAATGGTGGGTAGAATATATATATATATATATATATATGTCTGTCTCTCTGTCTCCTGGATCTTCTTGAGGATTGATTGTATGTATTGATATGTGTTAGTGGAAATTTGGGGTTCATTGAGCTTTAATATTTAGATATATGATATAAACATCCTGCAGACATTTAAAAAAAAAAAAGAAAATCAAAGGGAGTACGTTAATCAAAATTATAGATGAGACAAGAAGATAGAATCAAGATCTAAAAAGTATTTGACAAGCTAAAACACTGGACCAAACCTAATAATATGAAATTTAATGGGGAGGAATGTGAAATCCTACACTTGGACTCAAACAATCAGTTTTATAAGTATGAGATGGGGAAGTATGGATAGAAGTTGGTTTAAAAAAGATCTGGCAGTGTTAATAGGTTAATAGGTAAGTCAACGGTATGAGATGGTAATTTAAAAAGATAAAACAATCTTAATGAGATGGTAATTTAAAAAGATAAAACAATCTTAATCTGCATTAAAGAAGGAATAGTGTTCCAAATGATGTAAATGATCGCCCCGTTGTCTTCTGCCCTGGACCGACAAAACAGCACCAGATTTTCTTTCTCCTCTTTCTTAAACATCTGAAGTATTACTTTTTTCTGGATACTACATTTCAGGAAAGACAGCTGTATTTTGCCCAGAAAAGTGACCAAGATGGTGGGAAATAACACAAGAGAAGGACTGCCTGAAGAAACTAAGGGTGTTTGGCTAAGAGAAGAAAGGACTTGGAAAAAACACAGTAACTGCCATTAAGTTTTTGAAAGTCTATTATGTGGAAGAGAGATCAGATTTGTCCTACTTGACTCTAGGAAACAGAATTAGGGGGCAGAGTATTGCAGAGGCAGATTTAAGTTCGATGAAAGAAAATATTTTCTAATCAGATTACTCAAAAATGGGATGGACTGTCTCTGAGTAGAGTATGTTCCCCAACATAAAGGTGTTAAAGCATAGTCTAGACCACATATTCTCAAACTTTTTGGTATCAGGATTCTTAACACTCTTAAAAATTATTGAGGACCTCCCATGAATAGCCTTTGTTTATGGCAGTTATATAGATTGATATTTACCTTATTAGAAATTAAAACATCTTCATATTATTATGAAAATAATTTTGACCTCACAGACTCTGAAAATCTTCATATGGTATTTGACAACACTTAGAAAACCACTCAGTTAGATAATTGCTAATTAGTATTATTGTATAGAAAATCTTTGAGGTTCCTTCCAACTCTGAAATCTGGTCATTCTGTGGAATAGGAAGACTAATTATACAGCTATTAAACTAGTCTAGGTAGGATAAAACGAGTAGCTAAACTCTAATGATATGAGACGGGGATGAGCGAGGTATGGCAGAGATAGAAATGACAGGACTTGGTAACTGATAGTATTTGTATGATCACAGAAAGGAATGAATAAAATATGAGTTTGAGATTACATGAATAGGTGACTTTAGAGAGATGGTGGGGTATTAATAGAAATAATGAAATCAGGAAGAATATCAGGTTTGGAACAAAAATTGGTTCATTTCATATTGTGCTAGAGCCATGGAACATTTAATGCTGAGTATTTTAGAATGGAGCTTAGGTAAGAAGTAAGGTTGAAAATGCATATTTGAGACTCACCTAGACAGAGATACAAGACAGAAGAGAGAATATCTAAGAGAAGTGCTACAGAAAAATCAAGAGGGATATAAATTGAAAAAAAGTTCCTTGGTTTATAGTTAACCTTCATGTGAACAATTTGAGTAGAGTAATGGAAAGAGAAATCAGCCATCAAAGTGTTGAACAGTGGTTAGGAAGTAGAAGCAGTGAACATTCTCTACTCTTTGGAGAAGTCTACTTTTCTAATATAGTCATTTGCATGACCAAAAGGTATCATGTCAGGTCTTTTGCTACAGAGTAGAGAAGGAAGTCAGATAATTTGGCCTAATAGATATCACTTAATATTCAATCTGTTGGGGGCTGGGACCCCTAAGTTAGGCACCAAATGTTATCAGACTGAGTTCTGGTCCAGGTGCCTGTGTAGATCAGGACACCTCATTCTCTCCAATGAACAGCCATGTGGAGAAATTCCATTAGTTTCTGCCTATATAAAGCTAATCAGGGGCACCTGTCCATCTCCTCAAGCCCAGCCTAGGAGAGGAAGCAGAGGGACCTTGACTTTTTCTCTATAAAAATCCCATCCCTCACTACTCTAAAAAGAAAAGTAGCAGCAGTTCTACTTCCAAAGAAGCAGAGGCTCCACTTCTACCAGCCCAGACCACATCTCCCAAATAACCCCAATAAAAACTTTGCATGAAATGAAAAGAACTTGAGTGGCAAATTCTTTTGAAGTGAGACCAAAACCTGAACACAAAAAATTATGCCTAAATAATAAAAAAATTAACAAACACCCAGCATTTATTCATGAAACATAAAAAAAAATTCATTCCCATGTCTCTGGAAAGTGTGTATACAAGGTCGAGTCGATACTATAGAATGAATTACTTTAGTCTTTGGGGAGGATAAAACAAGCCCAAGAGAAACATAAAACAAGATAACACACTCCCAGGGACCCAAGCTTTCCATCACTGAAATGTATTATAAAGGGAGACTTTTTTAGGACCCAGTTCATACAATTCTTTCAACAAAATAGAAAGAAGAGAAACTCAAAATTATCTCAGAGGTGAGCCTCATAACCAGCCCTGGAAGTTGGGTAGAGGCCACATGGTACTTGGCCCCCTTCTAGCAACAGGAAACTGAATCAGAGCAACTTCCTAAAGATCACATGCAATGAAAATTGCATTAGAGCCTTGGAAAGAACTCTGGCCTTTATCTGACTAGAGCACACTGTTTCTTCAAGTGCATTCCAGAGCAAATGTTATGATCAGATGCAACAGTTATGTACTTACAGGAGCATGAAGTAAAGCCTTGGCCTCAGTTTTCTTCATATTATTTCCTTCTAGTGGGACACGCTCTATTTTCCCTGTCTGGGCAAAGAGTAAGTGTGTCCCAGGGGGGAGAGGGATTACAGCTGGAGGAACTGAAGGTCCAGGGTGGACTGGAGGAGCAACTGTGCTCAAACCTAGGTGAAAAAAGGTGATGGTCAGTTCTAGTGCCAGGGTTCAAACAAAGAGACCATTTTAGAAGAACAACAAAGGCAGAAGATAGTTTTTTTTTTAAAGCCCGCAACCCATCAATAGGCATTTAATTGTTAAGAATATATATGAAATATATGAGTTGGACATAAAAAGACAAATTAGAAAAAGATGACCTGTTTCCCTCTATATTGAGTTCTAAAGGAATATGAATAGATAGAGAATAGCATTGATCAGTGAAAAGAGAACTGACTGAGTTCAAATCTTGCTTCTGATAATATCTGTGTGATCTTAGCAGGTCATACAACCTACCTAGGCCTCAGTTTCTCAATTTGTAAAAAGAAGAGGTTGGATTATAATGCCTTTAGGATCACTTGCATCTTTAGCTCTATGATCCTATGATCTCCATGAAAAGTGATTGTTTTGGTTTATGAAAGTTATAGCATTGCCTCTGACAGCATCAAGATAATTTTTCTTTGCATTAAAATATTAGTGGGTTTCAACCCCAAACAAGAACAAATAAAGTGTTCTTAATATTCAAGTACAGTCAGAAGCTGTTAATCCAGTTTGTCAATTATCTAGGTCCTCAGGTTCTACTCTTCCCCAATACTGCCTATCTTTTTTATTTCATTAATGAATTTAACAGAGGGACCAAAGCAAGAGAGATAAAGAAAAATCAAATTCTATTGTTTGCTACTTAACACTTTGGGTGAAGTGTTTGGTGTGAATGAGATTAGTAATTCATGAAAGGTTCTGGATTGTCAATGTATGTACCCTACATTATCATAGGTAATTAAATGTTGACTTTACTAGCTTTTAGTAATCAGGATGTCATGTCATTTATGATAGAATCAAAGGATCTGATTGCTAAAATGGTCCGTATTGTTCATCTCCCTTAATTTAAAGTAAAAAAATAAGGCTGAGAAATTAAATGTCTGCCCAACATCATTTAACCAGTTAGTGGCACAACTGGGACAAAACTCAGGTTTCATAATTCCAGGTCTATGACACCACCTCATTACTGTATGTGAATTCAAGTTCATTGGGAACTTTCAAGGCTTTGCTTTACCTATTGTAAAATCCACCCAGTATCTTTTAAGGCCTTGGGATACAAATAAAAAAAAATGACTCCAGATCACTTATTGAGACTTAACTAGCTATCAGCTCCAAGCAAGGCATGAGGTGAAAGTCTAAAACCATTTTCTACAGATCCACACATTCCGATCAGAATTGTGACAGGCAATAGAGTAGAAGAGAACCTGAAAACCTGGAGCCTTTGAAAGTTCACATCAGGGAGCCCTTAGCATGAATCTTGTCACTTTTCCTAATTATAATGAAGGAGAAGGATCAGAGGTGAATATCTAACACCAAGGGCTAAAATCCTTCAATACGTTTGCTAAAGGGCATACTGATAAACAGGAACACTTACACTTTTAGGATTAATTTTATGGTTGAAATTTTTCTTGAGACACCACGAGTTTGCACATGTTTGTGAAGGGCAGTTCTTAAAGTGTAGTCAAGGGAAATCTAGTGGTCCTTGAGACCCTTTCAGGGAATCTGAAAAGTCAAAATTATTTTCGTAATACTACTAATATGTTTCAATATTGAATAGGGTAAATACAGATACATGTAACTCACATAAAGATTTTTGGGGATCCTCAGTAATTTTAAGAGTGTAAAGGGGTTTTGAGACCAAATAGTTCATGAATAGTGCTTGCAGAAAGGATAGTTGGAGAGGTGGGAAGAGGTAGGCTTGGCCAATGTACCAGTTTAGAGTTGGAATATCTGATAAATACAGCAGATGGGTGCTGAAATAGGATCTTTGGATCAGATCTATATTAAAATACCAGAGAAACCATAGCTTCAGAGATTTAGTACAGGAAGAGCCATTGAAAGTCACCTAGTCTAAGATTATCCCTGTTTTACAAAAAAAGGAAACTAAGGCACAGAGCACTTATGTCCAAAAGTATATTATACTTAAGTAAGTGACAGAGCTAGGCTTTGACTTCAGGTCCTTTCATTCCAAAGCGAGCACTCATTGCATTGAACCATGTTAGTAAATTCTATTGCACAGCCTAATGAATACCAGGTTCATTTGTGTGATATGAATTTTCTCTTGAGTTTGGAACTAACAACTTACATGGGGGTCTCATTCCAGGGCCGGTCCTGGTGCCATCAATCTCATTGCCGTCTCGATCCACACACCAACAGTACCCACTGCTGTGATGGCACTGCATTGGTACATAATGCCCGTGTTCATCACATTCAGGAACAAATTGCCCCACAGGTCTGGGCCGTCTTGGGTCAGTGGCACCCACAACTCCTAGAATATGTTCTCTTTGACGCTGGCACCTGGTTTTCTCCACTTCTGTTAAGGAGTTAAGAAGACAAGATGGCAGTTAGCATTGCTAATAACCAATCTGCATTTTTAATGGGCACAGAAAAAAAGAAGTTTTCATTACTTTCAGATTGAATCAATTTAATAAGCTTATCTGTTGCCTGGACTTAAAATTTAAAAAAAAAAAAATCTTTTTCTTTAAACCTCTGCCCTACATTGATGCAAGCTCATCATTACATAAATCAATTCAATTCAACAAGCATCTATTGCATCAAACTAAGTTCAAATGTTTTATTGACAAATGTCAAATTATTTTCACTGACATATGTTTATTCTTCCTTGATTAGATTAAGGTGCTTGGCATTTATCCAAGGCTTTCCTCCGGTGCACAACTAGGATGCTAATATAGTGAATTGCATTCTTTTATTTGCTGAAAGAAGGGATAAGCTTTTTTTCAGATCTCCACCACTTGCTAGTAATGCTAGTAGCCCACCCATTACTCTATATTTACTTTGTATATATTTTCTATCTTCTTATATGGATACACATTTTCCCTGAAAGTCCGTAAGCTCCTTAAGGGGAACAATGATTTCATTTTTGTCTTTGTATTCTTTGTGCCTAGCACTGCTATATAAAACTACCAAGAATTGTCTGGCATTCTTACCGTGTCTCACTGTGACACGTATGACCTACAGCTAAGTATCTGTGTCTCATGCTGTAATTTAAATAAATGTCAGCTGTGGTGGTGGTGAACTCTCATGTACTTCCCTGACTATTAAGCAATGGTTTTCGTGTAAGCATGCTTACTAAATCTGTAAAGGAAAGACGGAGTAGTGGGAAGAGATGGGCTTGGCCACTGTACCATTGCAGGGTTGGGACATCTGGCAGAAACAATTGACTGACATTGAAATAGTGTTGATCATTAAAACAGATGGAAGTATGCACACATGAAAATTGCTGCTTAATAGTCAAGGGAAATTCCTTAGAGAGACATTCTATGCCTCATTTCCACAAGACCTCTTGGCCTGACTGTTGCACATTAATGCTAAAAGTGATAGTCAAAGCAATTCATTTCCTTATTTGCCCTGGTCCTAGGCTCCTCACTGCCCTACCTGACTTTGTTATAACACATACCATGATTTTTTAAAATTATTTTTATTTCTTTCATTAAATCTTTCTCAATTACATGTAAAAAACTTTTAACAATCTTTTTTTTAAATTTGAATTCCAACTTTTAAACATTAAGCTCTTCAGCTAATGGCACTAAATTGCTATTCAAGGCCTTTCCAGTTTGTATCTGGCAGTTTTGATTTAGTTGGCACAGCTTTTACAAAACTGGAGTTGCTTTCCTGAGATTACAAAGCATTGGAATAGAATTTTCATGAATTCTCTGAGTTCTTGAGGCTACATCAGATAATGATAACTCTGTAAATCTCTTGAGTAAGGGCTCAAAGGCAAACTGAATGTTTTCACCCTAAAACTAGCCTCATAAAGTTCAGAAAGGTTCATCACTAGGTTTACTGCAGAGTTTTGAATTTTTAAGCCTTAACAACTTTCACAAAGTCTACTACATAGAACATTATGAGATGTAAAATGAATAATTTTGATTATGTTAAATTAAAACATTATATACAAACAAAACCAATATAACCAAGATTAGAAGGGAAATAACAAACTGGAAAAACATTTTACATCAAATTTCATTGATAAAGCTCTCATTTCTCAAATATATAAAGAACAGAGTCAAAATAATAAAAATACAAGTCATTCCCCAATTGATAAATGATCAAATAATAAGAACAAGCAGTCTTCAGATAAAGAAATCAAAGCTATTAACAATCATACGAAAAAATGTTCTAAACCACTCTTGGTAAGAGAAATGCAAATTAGAACAACTCTGAGGTACCTCCTCATACCTATCAGATCGGCCAATATGATAGTAAAGAGAAATGATAAATGTTGGAGGGTATGGTAAAATTGGGACACTAATGCATTGTTGGTAGAGTTGTAAAGAAAACCAACCATTCTGGAGGCAATTTGGAACTATGCCCAATTTAAGAGGTCACAGATCCATTTGAGAACTAGAATTTCTAGATTTGTAGGCTGAAGAGAGATCATCCCTATGAAGAAGACTGGATTATATATCTCAGATAACAAAGCTTTAAAGTCACCATGATATCATGATGAAACATTAGTGCTCACATTCGTGGAGGAGGAAGGCAGGGAAGTGATGACTTTGATGATACACAGTTATAAATATCTACCTTCAATCACATATTCCCTATTTTCCTGCTAGTCATTCTTAGAATCTCTCCTAATGCAGAGAAATGACATCGTAAGAGCTGAGTTCAAATACTGCCTCTCTTACTACCTGTGTAACCACAGCAAGTCATTTAATCTTTATGAGGATCAGTTATTTCCTCTGTAAAATGAGTGGGCTGAACTCTAAGTAATTAAAAAATCCATGAAATTCATAGAGAACAAATAATAATAAAATATACTGTCCTTAGTCTCTTTAACTGTTGATACTTGACTGACATAAACTGATTGTCATTGCTGTGTCTTACAGCCTTTATATCAGGAGTGCTTGGTATGATGCTCTACATATAGCAGAAATTCAATCAGCATTGCTGATGATGACATTGGTATGCCATTATACTGGATTACTATTACTAGGAAAGGGTTGGACTAGCTAATCTTATGTCTAAAAAGTAAGATAGGCTTTTATACATATTATATGGATAGGTTAATTATGGCTAAGTTTTCAAGGGAATGTGATTTGTTCTTTTTTTGATGGTTGAAAGTTGATAATAAGTTTAGAGTTTATATGATGTTCAGCCACTATATAAATGCTGGAATTATCATCTAGAGAGCAATGCTTCTAAATGTCATGTCTCATATTTAGGTACCGAAAAACCTTCCCTCATCTATGACTCAGGAAATGGAATTTCAAGTGTGTTTATGAGACATTATGATATCATCAGTTTTACTGGGCTGACTGTCCTTTGCCTAAACTACCTAGACTATGTGCCTGAGGAGAATCATAGAGATAACAGCTGAAAGTCTGATAATGAAAATGAGGTTTTCCTTTTCCCTGAACTGAGGGTTACCCTCAATCCATGGGGAAATTTCCACTGAGGACTAGAGGGTAGGAACATGGGACCTTGGCGTCTTGCTGATAAAATGATAAAAAAGAAAAACTAATGTCTGACATTCACATGGCCTTAAGGAAAAGTAGATTATTGGAGCTGGATGCAAGAGACTGCCAACCCTAGGCCTGGCTCTCTATCCACTGAGTCACCTAGCAGCCCTCAGCAAGATTGTTTTGAACAATTTCTTTGCAATCCCACTAAAACCATACTAGCATGAAGTGCTGTCCTTTTTTCTATGGGCATTTTATTTACACAAAGAGATAAACAAAATATATTTTGTCTGAAATTCACACCAAAAAAAGTCTAGAGGAGAAGCACAAACATTGAGAGAACCTAAGAGAAGTTACCCTCCAAATAAAAATGCTTGAAAAAAGATACATAAAAGTCTAAGTAGACTGAGAAGGAAAGCTTGCTTCTCAGAAGGAAAGGTATTAACTGATGGTAGAGAGAGCTAGAGTGCGTTGTTTTTTAGCAACTAATTTGAATATGAATATTTTCAGGTTTTGAAGGTAACTGCTAGGAAATTGAGTCAATAAAACTATATAGGGATTAGGAAAAAATTTCCTGATATATCTGACAGAAACATGGATTATAGTTTCTCATTAAGAAGTCAGTTTGAGAAGATTCAGAGAAACTAACAAAAGAAGCTTATTACAGAACAGCAAAAGCCATGGAGATGAGAAGCTAACGTGAGCTGAAATACAGCTGATTAAAGTAAGGCAGGCTTTGCAGTTGATAAAGGGAACTGAATCTGATTGAAGAAAGCTTAGGTGCTGGGAGCAGTTTGGAGGAAGAAGCACCCTATAAAGTGTGGAAGAGAGCTAGCAGGCTGCCTTACTCTCAGTTAACATCTATCTATACCTTGAAAGAGAGGAAACCCTTAGAAACTTTGTCCTTTATTGCCCTCTATTTTTTTAAGTGGGGTGAGTGAGTGAGGGGCATTGTATTTACCAATCACAGAAAGGTGACCTGGATAAAAGGGAACTGCTTCTCAACAAAAGAGTAGTTTGCTACCCCAGTGCCTAAACAAGAAAGCAGACATGGGAAGCTCTGGATACCTGATGCGGTGTCCAAAGAGTATTACTAAGCGGGTTCATTTGGCAGAAGAGCATAAAGACTCAAAAGGGAAATGAGTGCCATGTTGTGCTATAAACTGATCCCTAAAGAGACCATAGACATACAGTCCTAAAATACAGGCTCATGCAGTAGTCATGACCTATTATTTCCTATTCATATACCTCTCTGCTATGTTTCTTTAAGTTTGTGTCCACTCCTCCCTCCCACAGAGACTTTGTGTATTGGTAAGAAAGTGTGACCAAAGTTTATAGACACTATTTTCTCCTGATTATTCTTGCTTCAGCTTTTACTTAATAAATGCTTCATGATTAAGAATTAATGATGCTACTATGACTTTTTGTGTGTGAATGTTAAGCAAATCATGAGGGATTCAGGAGCTATAATTGGAAATATAGTCATGTATTTTGCCTTATACCTAGATTTGAAGAGAGAGTTATAGCTATCCTTCTGAAGAACCACTCCAACTTACCAGGATGGGATACAAATAGGGATGAGTGAGCCAATCCCAGCTTAGGAAGATCAAGAGTGTGGAAAGAATTAAGGGACTTGGGAGAGAAGTGTTATCACACTTTTCCCTGTGCTACAGCAGTCTCTTTATTATACATTGATAAACACTTTTTGATTATATATGTTGTACTTATTTCCATCTTCACATCTTTGCCCATCAATTTTTCTCTCCTCTGGTTATCTAAACTCCACTGATCCTTCAAGACCTAGCTTAAATTTTTGATAGTATTTAGAACCAGAAGTGACTTAACAGACTGAAGCATCAAACTCAAATAGAAATGGATCCTTCTGGGTACAGATTGACTTAGAAAGGAACAAACTGACATTGTCTATATTATACTGTATTTTTATTTACTTTGTTAAGCATTTCCCAATTACATTTTAAGTTGATTTGGGGCACACCAGAGTTTTGCCTTCCTCAAATCTGACATCTGTTTTATGCTCTGACACATCATTTTCTGTCTATACTAGTTCACTTTTCTAAACCTAGTATAAGGATAAGAAGGAAACTTGAGATTTCATTGGGGAAACTCCTTGATGAGGCAACTGCTTTTCCCAATACAAACTGGTAACATTTCTGCACATTACAGTCTTAGAGAATTGCAAAAATGTGATAAAAAGTTAAACAATAGCCACTGTGTCAGAGGTAGACTTGAACTGTGGCTTCAAGGCTGGCTCTCTATCCACTATACCATGCTGCCCCTCTATCACTTATACTACACCCTGTAGCCCTTAAGTAATCTTTAATTGATTCATGTATATTCATGTCGCCTTGCCTGGATTATAAACTCTATGAGGGCAGAGATCATGTTAGACTTTTCTTTGTGAGTTGGGGTTGTTTCATTCTTCATACTCGTTACCCCCAGTGCTTAGCACGTAGTAAGTATGGCATTTAATAAATATTGATTGATTCTATATCTCCACAATCCTTTAAAAAGTTCTGGGTACATGGCAGAGGCTCAGTAAATATGTATACATTAATAAATTTAATCTATAAATTCTACATCTGTTCCCTGATTGTGACATTTGATCTTCTATCTCCATGCTTAGAATCCATTCTTTCTTCACCTCTGTCTCATAAAATTCCCAACATCCTTAAGCTTTGCTTAAGTGTTCTCTCCTACTAGAAGTCTTTCCTTAATTCTTTTCAGTTTCTAATGCCCTCTCTGAGAAATCAATAATAATAACCATAATAGTTAATATTTATAGACCATTTACTATGTGCCAGGCACTGTGTTAAGTGCTTTGCATTTTATTACTTCATATCATCCTCACAACAACCTTGGTGGGTAGGTGCTATTATCATTTCCATTTTCAGATGATGAAACTGAGGCAAACAGAGATTAAATGACTTTCCCAGGGTCACACAGATAGTAAGCATCTGAGGCTAGACATGAACACAGGTTTTCCTGACTCCAAGGCAGATGCCTATCCACTGAGCCACCTAAATGGCCCAAATTATTTTGTATATATTTTAATTTAATTTTCTATGTACATTTTGTGTCTCCCACCAACCCACCATAGAATGTAAAGTTCTTTGAGGCTTTTGTCTTTGTCACCCCAGTTCCTACTTATAAGGATGATATTAGAAATCAAGTCTTGTTATATTAGTTTAGAGATAAGAAGTAGAGAAGTTAGCTTGAGAAAGAATTGGAGTTTGAAACAGATCTGAGACAGAGGGTCAGTTTCAAATGTTGACAGTGTAATGATTTTTCTGTGGCAGTTACTCTCTCAGAGTGCTGGGAGCAGGTGATATCTTCTTTTCTCTCTCTCTCTCTCCTTACTGTCTGAGGCAGAAGAAAAGGAAGGGAAAACCTGAAGGAGCTAAGTAATTTCCTTTTCCAACTTGGCAAAAACTAGTGACTATCTATTGCTGTTTCATAAATTGTTTTATCTTTGAGAAGACTAAAGAAAGACCTGGTCTTTGGTTTGTACTCTGAGTCTGCTAAGGCTCAGAGTGCTAATTTGGTTCTTGCTGAAGCTCAGTCAGCTGGCCTTTGTTATTTTTACAACTTGGAGACAAAGTTAAGAATTATATACTTCATATAAGGATAATAGTGTTAGTTTATTGAAGAATAGGGAAAATTGGGCTAGTCAGATCAGGAAGGATCAGTGTAGTCTGTGGAAACAGGAGAAGTGGTTCCTTGAGGAACCAGGGTTTTTTTTTTATTTGGGTGGAATTAGAATCCTATAGTTAGAAATCCTTTTATTTCCTTATATTCTCATTAAATAATTTATTTTTGTATAACAAGAGTCTCCTTTGTGTCCGTGCACCTGGCCCTGAAGAGAAGTTCACTTATGAGCTTCACTTCACTTATACAAACTGAAGATGCTTTGTAAGCACAGCAAACAGAGTATCTAATCAGTTTATATCCTTAATCAATTAATTGCTTATTATTTTTACATAGTACAGTGTCCAGCACATGATTTATCAGTAGGTATTAAGTAGCTACTATAAATCAGTCAATAAAGTGCAAAAGGGAAATAGTAAATGCTTCCAAAGAGCATACATTCTACTAGCATACAGTAGATTCTTAATAAATGTTGTTGAATGAAAGAACAAATTGATTAGATCTATTCTCTCATTTGTCTTAAGAATAATTTCAGGAGTTGAAGTGGAAGAACTGTTATCCCCATATGTTAGGAGTGGAAATCTACCCCAGCTGGTGATGGTAAGAGAAACAGAAGAGGAAGCCATAAATGAGATGTAGATAAATAAATTAATGTGTATGTCAAACATGAGCTGATGGTTACAAGAGATAAACTCTGATGAAAGTCAGGCACAAGATGGAAAACTTTCAGCTTGAGAAAGTCCTACCCGGCCTTCCCAGAAAAGTTTGGGGAATTATCTTATCACTGTTTATTATTTTCCAATCTGGTAATGTTTTACTTCAGTAAAAACAAACTTTCTGAAATCCCACCAGATTGAGTTTCACTGGCCTTTATACTGTACCAGATGGATAAAATTAGTGGTTTCATGAAACCGCAATAATTAACTTTAGAAAAGTATCCATTTTTGAAGAGAGTGGTGTTTGAACAAAATACAGGCAGCCAAACATAAAGATGCTTTTTGAAATGCATAAATCCAAAGCAAAGGGGTAGCTTTTGTTTAACTGATCAAATATTTCCCAATAAGAACTTGCAACTTTTGTAAATAGAGATTTCCCTTATTCTGAGAAATTCTGTCAATGGGTGAGGGGGGGGATCACATTTTTTTTTCAGAAGTTTTCAGTGGTCTGATTTTTTCAATTCAGTTTTTCCCTCTGGGAACACATCTATGATTTTACAGGTGAAGTCAGGAAAACATCTGAAGATATTCACTCTATTAGCTTCACTACAGTACAACTATTTCATTAAAACTAGAAGCCCTAGAATAAGAATGCCTTAAAGGACCAAACCATATCAGTTGATGCATTACATTTTTTTTAAAAGTCTATAAAACAAATAAAATGGAGGTGAAAATATTTATTTTGAAATAATGTTATAATATTTTTGTATCAACTGATATACCTGGTCCATCTAGTTGCACTCTAATAAAGCTGATCTTAGGGTTAGAGATTTGCTTGAGGTATAGAACTGTTAAGTGACTTACCTAGGGCCACATGCTCTGAATCAAAGTAAGAGATTGGATAGAAAACTCAGGAGAATGAAACTGTCTTACTTCTGTTTCAGGGCTCTAACCATTAAACTATTCTGCCTCTATGTACCATATATCGCTTGGCTCTCCATGGCAGTAAATTAATTCATAAATAAACACAATTCTATTATGGTTTTCTTTTAGAGCTGGCTCTCTGAGTGACTTTAATTCCTAATCAATTTAATTGAATTTAATAAGTACTTATTCAATTGAGTGATCATGTGATTATTTTTGTCATTTTTGGTATGTTGGATAGAGATGTAGTCTCTGATATTTATAGTCTCTATTTTCCTCCTTGTTAATAGTTTTTGCCTTTGTTTAAGTCATAGCATCAACTTCTGCCTGCAGGTGATCATTGAGTCTATCCATTCTGTGTATGACCTTTGGCAACTTATGAGGGACATGAGTAAGAGTAGCATAGAGTAAAACATTATCATAGATTATAATTTGCACTACAAAAAGGAATATAAATATTGTATATATAAATAATATAAATATCTAGATCCCTAGAAGTATTCAAATGAGAATATTTAAGGATATTTTTAGTAGAAATCATCAGAATGTCATATCAAATGCCCTTTTGGGGCTGGCACTGTAGAGGAAGCCAAGATCATTGGTCTTGGATTCCAAAAATCTGGGTTTGAATGAGGTTAAGTTATATAATCCCTAGTGTCCCTTCTGTTGTTGATTGACAGATATTTGCTTCTAAGCCACAACCTTTAGCATAGTTGATTAGTCTCCAGAAATTGTGAGGTTCACCTTAGATTCCTGACCAGGAACTTAGGACAGAATCCAACCAAACCTGACTAGTGTCGCTCCATCAACCTACCCAGTCACTCTGTCCTAGGTGGTTAGGTTAATCTGAGCAGTCTTGTTCTTTTTATAAACTCATGTGGTCTATTGGCCTTTCCTCTAAGCACCTGCAGATTGCATTTGCAGTTATTCAGCTCCCTCTCCAAGTACATCAGCCAAACTTGAAGATTTGTAATTGCCAAGTCTCTAAGCTTTGGCATCGAGAATAGCAGCTCATGATAGTCAGGGCAAGTGGCAGCAAGTACAGGAAAAGATCTCTGTTCAATTTTATAAGTCGTTCATAAGATGATCAAGGGTTTTATGTGCAAGTGTTGACTTCATGGTATGCCAAGATTAAGAATAATAAACTGCTCTATGGAATGGAAAAGCATGTATTAAGCGCTTTCTGTGTGCTAGACACTGTTCTTAGTACTAGGCATTGAGAAGATACAAGTAAGGCAGTCAGTTCCTGCTCTTCAAGAGCTTACATTCCAACAGGGGAAGACAAATCTATAGAAAAATGGTGGCCACAGAGTTATGTTCTAGGGGTGGAGATTTGTTTGTTCTCATATCTAGAGCAAGAAAGAAAAGGAGAGATGGTGGGAGATACAGTAGCTTAGCAAGAAAACAGCTGGGGACTGGCTCCATAGGTCCAGGCTACCTATTGTGAATATTAGCAATCAAAAGTCAGAGGGATCTAGAGTGCTAAGTCAGAGGTGAAGGCTAGAGTTCAGAGCATAACAGCATGAAGATGGCCAAGAAGTAGTCATTTATGTAAATACATTATTTTTTCCCATCATTAACTATCATCAGTATATATTATAAGATCCCGTAGACTTACGTTACATATTTCTAGAATAAGTGAAGCTGCTTCTCCCTTTTGTGAGGAAAATCCACAATGTGAGTTGTCAGTATGTCACTGACATCTGTACTTTTTTTTTTTTTTTTGGAGGAAAAAAAATCATGTTCTGACAACAGAAAGCTCCCTCCACCCACCAATCCATCAGGAATGTTCATGATTAACCCTACCAGTCTTTCTCATGATCTGTCCCTCCCTGCCACCTCTACTCTCACTTCAAGACTATATAGTTAGCTATGAGACTTTTGGCAATGGCATTCCCCTAGAAAAAAAATGGCTGGATTTATACACATACACTGGGCATCACCAGCAAAGTACGGCAAACAAGAAGCAAGACCAAAGAGGTACAACTTGTCTAGGGGGAAGGGTTAAATCCACCAACAATCCTGGTAAACCATTTTAATTGGCCACAACATTCAACATTTCCCCATTCTCCCACTATGGCTCACATGCCTACATGTCTGGATTTATTTCTGTTTAGTAAACAGTCTTCAAGGGTGCAAGGAGAGATGCAAAAATCAAGCATCTGTTTCTTTTTGAACTGCCCAAGTGTAGTATGCATAAGGAAATAATGAACTTCAGTCATTCTGAATAGCTGCTGGAATGTTATGGCTCAAACTCTGATGAACTTTTACATTATTAAAAAGCTAACTACTTCCAGAATGCATAGACAGCTTTGCAAACCTTCAATGCAATTTAGGAAACGAAAAGTTTGTCCCAGATAAATTCTTCATTGCAGAACCAAAACATTTCAGAAAGCATGCAGAACTCATTATTCAGATTTAAATGCTCATTTTAAAAAGTTTAATAACAAATCTCCACATAAGTTTTCTGAAGTTATATGATCCATATTATCTCCCTCCCTTCTTCTCTCCCCGCTCCCAGAGCTGACAAACAATTCAATCTGGGTTAAACATGTATTATCACACAAAACATATTTCTCTAGTATTCATTTTTGTAAATGAATAATCTTATAAAACCGAACCCCAAATCATACACCCAAATAAACAAGTGATAAATAGTATGTTTTCTTTGCATTTCTGCTTCAACAGTTCTTTCCCTGGAGGTGGATAGCATTAAATGCTCATTTTTAAAGTACTGATCATAATAATAAAAATGTACACATGTTAAAACCAAGGCAAATGCGCATCGGCCAGGGGCGGGGGGAGAGGGAGGGGAGAAGGGGAAAGTAGGAGCATGAATCATGTAACCATGTTAACTTTACTAAAAAATGAATATTAATAAATGTTAAAAAAAACAAAAAAACAAAAATAATAATAAAAATGCAAAATTTGTGAGTGCTGATTGTTCTCAGTATCTAGACATTTGTCTTTAACATTTTGTTTTGATTAATGAGAAATTATGAGGTTAAGAATATTAATAAGACTGACTTTCACCAATAGTTTAGAGAATAATACATAATTTAGAACTGGATGTGGTAGTATTAACTGATATTTATGTAGTGCTTTTCACTTTATAAGGTATTTTACACATATTATTTCATTTGAGCCTCACAACCTTGTAGGTAGGTACTGCAGGTATAATTTTTAATCATTTAACAGAGGAGACCAAAGCTTGGGGAGGCTAAGGGACAGAAATGCCTACAAATTGATATTGCAGCTTTTCTACCCCAAAAATAGTAGCTGAATTTAGAGACTTATGAATTTAATTTTTTTAAAATTTGGGAGGGAGAATAGCTGCTCATAATACTTGACAAGTGCTTATGTAAAATAGTAAATATTAGAGGGAGGATTTGAACACAGATCTTCTCTATTCTAAGTCCAGGACTCTAGGCACTACATCACACTGCCTTTCTTTTAGTAGTCGGAAAAGTGTCAGACTGGTACTAACAATGCATGCAGTACTCAGTACTTTCTAGCTTGTGAGAGAAGTAAGATTCAGACAAACAGATGGAGGGACAGAGAGACAGAGATGGACATCAAGAGAAACAGAGGGGTGCTGGGTAGCTCAGTGGATTGAGAGCCAGGCCCAGAGATGGGAGGTCCTGTGTTCGAATCTGTCCTCAGACACTTCCTAGCTGTGACCCTGGGCAAATCACTTAACCCCCATTGCCTAGCCCTTACCGCTCTTCTGCCTTACAACCAATATACAGTACTGATTCTAAAACAGAAGGTAAGGGTTAAAAGAGAGAGAGAGAGAGAGAGAAACAGAAAAGGGAGAGAGATGGAGGGAGGGCAGAGGGGAGAAACAGAGACAGGTTTTATTTACTTTCTATTGGAGACATAACATAGTATAGAGCAGCCCTTAGAACTTCTAGGAGTCCCCCAGATCCTTTCAGAGGGTCTCTGATGCCAAAACCATTTTCATAATAATACTAAAATGTTATTTGCCTACTAAAATACCTCTTCCTTTTCTAACTACATATCTGTGTGAGGCCAGAGTTTCTTCATAAACAAAAAAACATATAGCAAAAGATTAAATGCAGAGACAGACAGAATCCAGCTGTCTTCTATTAAGTCAGACATTAAAGAGGCTTGCAAAATATATCAAACAATGCCACTCAGTAATTTTTTTGATTTTGTCAAATATAGCTATTTTTTCATTTAAAAAGTTGTTTATAAAAACATGTATGAACTTGTGAATTAAATAAATATTTTTAAATTTTATCAGTTTTCTTAATCAGTTTCTAATATCTAAAACAAGAGTTCTTTTTCAAAAAAGTGTAAAGGAATCTTAAGACCAAATACTGGAAACCACTAGTGTAGAAAATAGAGCACTGGGATACGAGTGAGTTCAAATTTTATTTCTGACATTTACTACCTACTTAACCACAGGTGAGTCACTAGCAGAAGATCTTCAGGTAACTCTCATAGGCTTATCTTCTAAGTTACAGATGAGTTATCTAGTAGATAAAGCTGAAGAACTAAGAGGTACCATTTTTCAGAACTTCCTCAGGTAGGTATTCTATTAAAAATGCAACCACAACACAACAGCTATTTTGTTAACTTGGAAAAAATAAGAATGAAGGCAAGAATTAATCACCATGATGATGATGACCATACAAGCAAGTTTTTCCTTAAAGAGCTAATTCTGTGTATATCTGCATATTTAACAAATCCTTCTGAAGGCTACTTAGTTTAACTAGGGGAGGAGAAAAATCAAGTACCAGAGCTGTAAGGAAGAATGTTACAGGTTATTTATTGTCCCCTCACATTTTTCCATGGAAGTCTGTCAACAATAAATTTGGTTTCAATTAACCTAAAATTTCCTTTGGGTCAAAGAAAACAAATCCGAACAGAAAAAAAAAATGAACAACATATAGTCAAGCTCTCAATTAAGTTTTTCATGCACTGCTTAGTTTTTTTGACCTTAGTAAAAACAAGGACAGAGACAAATATTTTCACTTCATAGTCAAACCATTCAAAGGGGCAAAGACTTAGAATCTGGCTGACAGTAGTAACAAAGTGAAATCCTAAATCCTGGCTACTAATCACAAAATCTTCACAAGAAACTTGGAGCACTTACCCAAAAAGCATCAGGCCTCCTAAAGATGAAACAAAAATCTTTGGGCAATGGATAATTTTACATGTTAGATAGGGGAATGTCTAACAAATACTTATTGTCTTTTAGGTACCAGGCACTATGCTAGGCTCTTTAAAAATATTATATTATTTGAGCCTCACATTAACAATGTGAGGTAGGTGCTATTATTTATTTCTATTTTACATTTGAGGAAACTGAGGCAGACAGAGGTTAAGTGACCTACCAATGGTCAAGTAAATAAGTCACCCTGAGTCACATAGTTAGTATATCTCTGAGGCTAGATTTGAACTCAGGTCATTGCTTTATCTACTGTAACACCTGGCTATCTCAGGACAACTTCTATGTAACTTATGTGTAAAAGGATAAAGTAAACAACTTTGAGATCCTTAGTCTTCTTGGCTTACTCCTTTCAATTTCATAAAGCAGTAGCTCTCTTCCCCAATAAAAAAATAAAATCTACCAACAGAAGACAAAATAGATGTTTTGATTATATAAAATTAAAGTTTAGGCACAAATGAAATCAAAGTATTTTAAATGAGATTGGAAGGAGTTAACAGGGGTAACAATAATCTTTGCAGAAGTTTCTCTGATAACAGATCTCTTTTCCAAACTATATGAAAACAATTCAAATTTAAAAGAATAAGATTCATTCTCCTGTTGATAAATGGTAAAAGAATATGAGCAGGCAATTTTCAAAGAAGAAATACAAGCAATAGCAACCATGTGAAAAAATTGTTTTAAATCACAAAGAATGAGAGAAATGCACATTATAACACATTTGCCTCCATAAACTTGAGGAAAATGATAAATGTAGGAGGGGATGTAGGAAACCAGGTACCCCAAAGAATTATTAGTAAAGTTATGAATTGGACCAGACATTTTGAAAAGCAATTTAGAACCATGCCTAAAAAAATCACTATACTGTGCATACCCTTTCACCTAGTGATACTAGGCTGATTTCCCAAAGAAATCAAAGAAAGAAAAAAAGGACTGATACATACAAATATTTGTATAACAGCTCTTTTTTGTATAATAAAGAACTAGAAATTAAGGGGGAATATCCATCAATTGGGAACTGATGGATCCAATTATGGAATATGATTTAATAGAATACTATTGTGCTGTCAGAAATGGGGATAGCAGTAGTTTCAAAGAAACCTGAAAAAACTTGTATGAAGTGTTACAAAGAAACAAGCAGAGCCACGAGAAAAATTTACAACATTATAAAGATGAATAACTTTAAGAACACTGATCAATGCAAAACAACCATGATTCCAGAAGACCAGTGATGAAACATTCAACCCACCTCATAACAGATAGATGATAGACTCAGGAAGAAGAAGATATATGTATACATATGTGTGTGTATGTATACTGTGAAGGTTTTGTTTTTGTTTCAATTAGAGGTGGAGAGGTAAGAGAGAAAAAAATAAATACATAATAACAGAAAAAAATCAAATGAAAACAAAATCCAATAAAAGAAAAACATTGGAAAAACTCATTCACATTAATTAATTTATAGTGCTTTAAATTAATTAATTAGCTTATAATGCTTAAAATGTGGCTTGTTTGAGGGCAACTGGGTGGCTCAGTGGATTGAAAGCCAGGCCTAGAGATGGGACATCCTAGGTTCAAATCTGGCCTCAGACACTTCCCAGTATGTAACCCTGGCCAAGTCACTTAATCCCCATTGCCTAGTCCTTAAGCATTCTTCTGCCTTGGAACCAATACATAGTATTGATTCTAAGGTAGAAGGTAAGGGTTTTTTTTTTTTAATGTGACGTGTTCTAGGGATATTTGTATTTTGACAGGGTATAAACCCTATTAAAAAAGAAACACATCTCTAGTGGTAGAACTTCCTAAATTAGCCAACCAATCAAATTCTACCTTCATATAAAGTCAACTCTAGTGTTACCCCAGTCCAATGAAAATTCATAGGCAAAGTAGAGAAAAGAGATAGCATTAATAAGTTAAAATTACTCTGCTATCCATAATGTAGTCAGTGGAATTTGGCAAAACTTTCCTTCCTTCATTTAGAAGCTGATTAGAGTCCCTTAGCTCTAGGTTCCATGATTTTCACAGAACTTTCTTGCCAACACCATTACTTGGGAACCAACACTTCCACACATTTAAGGAAAATGACTTAAACCCAATATCTAATACAGTGTTCAATCACAGGAGGTACTAAATAGATACTGATTGATGGTGATGATATTTCATGTCTTTTGGGGGGAGGGAGGGTCATGTATCTCATGGTCTATATTTTTTGGGCAAAAAGTCATCCTGCTCCCCATTCTTTTCCCTTTAGTCAATGCCTAGCATCAAAATAATAGTTAACTTATATTTCAACTCTAAATCTTACCTCCTGGCACACACTGAAAACCATTGCCCTCATATCCAGGTTTGCACTGGCAAGCAAAGGAGCCTGGAGAGTTGTAACAGAAAGCATCTGGATGACAACGATTTTGTTGGCATTCATCTACATCTGTAAAACAGGTACAAGATTATAGGTAAATATGATTTTCTCCAATTAGGTGGTTCATTGAATAGAATACTGAGCCTGGAGTCAGAAAGACCTAAATTCAAAAATAGCCTAAGCTACTTATTAGTTGTGTGATGCTGGGTGAAATCACCAAACTTGTTTGCCTCAGTTTCCTTTTCTGCAAAGTGGGAGTAATAATAGTACCCTTTCCCCCAGATGTTGGGAAGATTAAATTAAGTAATATTGTAAGCTGTTTATCAGAGTACCTGCCATATAGACATTAATAGATACTCATTCTCTTCTTCCCCCATTTACCAATACAGCCTAAATAAAATTAGTTATTACAGCAAAAGGGAAAATAGTTCTTGAGCAGGTTCCAGAACTCAGTATCTTAATTTTTGACATAAAATATCTCTCTGATTCTGTTTTTGTTGTTCAGTCATTTAGTTGTGTCTGTCTTTTCATGACCGCATGACCGCACATCAGGCCCTTCTATCCTCCACTATCTCTCTGAGTCTGTCCAAGTTTATGTTCATTGTTTCCATGACACTGTTCATTTCATCCTCTGCCATCTCTTTTCCTTTTGCCTTCAATCTTTCCCAACATTAGGTTCTTTTCCAATGAATCCAGTCTTACTGTCAAATGGCAAAAGTATCTAAGCTTCATTTAGTATATGACCTTCCAGTGAATAGTCTGAATTAAATTTTTTCAGTGCTGACTTATTTGATCTTCTTGCTGTCCAAAGAACTCTTAAAAGTCTTCTCTAGCACCAAAATTTGAAATATTGATTGTGCGGGGTCAGCTTTCCTTTGCTGACATTGCAAATAGAAAAAAACCCATAGCTTTGACTATGTGGACCTTTGTCAGCAAGGTGATGTCTCTGATTTTTAGTATGCTAACCAGATTTGCCATAGTTTTCCTTCCAAAGAGCAAATCCTTTTAATTTCCTGAATACAGTTGCTGTCTCAGTGATCTTTAAGCTTAAGAATATAAAATCTGACACTGCTTCCATTTCTTCACCCTCTATTTGCCAGGAAGTGATGGACACCAGTTGCCAAGATCTTAATATTGTTATTTTTTATGTTAAGCTTCAAGCCAGCTTTTACACTCTCATCTTTCACCCTCATCAAGAGGCTTCTTAATTTTCTTTCATTTTCTGTCAGAGTGGTATCTGCATATGAGATTATTGATATTTCTCCCAGCAACCTTAATTCTAGCTTTTGACTCATTTAGTCTGGCATTCCACATGATGCATATAAGTTAAATAAATAAGGTGACAAAATATATACCCTTGTTGCATTCCTTTTCCAAAGCTAAATCTATCAGTTGTTTCATGTTTCATTCTAATTGATGTTGATTCTAACTGTTGCTTCCTGGTTTGCATACAGGTTCCTCAGGAGAAGACTAAGATAATCTGGCACTTCCATCTCTTTGAGAATTTGCCACATTCTATTGCCACCCATACAGTCAATAATTTTAGTGTAGTCAGTGAAGAAGTATAAGTAGATGTTTTTCTAGAACCCTCTTGCTTTCTCCATAGTCCAATGAATGTTGACAATTGGGTCTTTAATTCCTCTGCTTCTTCTAAAACCAGCCTACATTTCCAGTAATTCTCTCACATATTGCTGAAGTCTAGCTTACAGAATCTTAAGCATAACCTTGCTGGTATTTGAAATGAGTGTAATTGTTCAATTATTTGAATATTTTTGACACTGCCCTTCTTTAGGATTAGGACACTGATTTTTTCCAATCCCGTGGTCACTGTTGAATTGTCCAAATTTACTGGAATATTGAGTGCAGCACTTTAAACAACATCATCTTTTAGAATTTTAAATAGCTCATCACCTTCACTAGCCTTATTGTTAGTAACACTTCCTAAGACTCACTTGACTACATTCTCCAGGATATCTGGCTCTAGAGCAGAAATCACACCACTGTGGTTATTGGTGAGGTTATGATCTTTCTTGTATAGGTCTTCTGTATATTTTTACCATCTCATTTTAATCTCTTCTACTTATGTTAAGTCCCTACAATTTTTGTCTTTTCTCATGCCCATTTTTTGCATGAAAAGTTCCCTTCATATCTCTAATTTTCTTGAAGAGAATTCTTTTCTATTCTATTGTTTTCTTCTATTTTTGTCATTGCTCATTTAAAAAAACCTTCTTATCTCTCTTTGCTATTCTCTGGAATTCTGCATTCATTTGGGTATATCTTTTCCTTTCTCCTTTACTTTTCACTTTCCTAATTTCCTCAGCTATTTGTAAAGCCATTTTACTTTCTTGTTCTTTTTTCCTTTGGGGTATTTTTTTGCTGCTGGCTCCTGCATAGTTCTTCAGGAACTGTATCTACCAGATCTAATGTCTTACATCTTATTCATCACTTCCACTTCATATTCATAAGTGTTATTTAGGTCATACTTATGTGGTCTGACAGTCTCAGCTGGTAAGTGTCTAAGTCCAGATTTGAACTCAGAAAGATGATTCTTTCTATCTTCAGGGCCAATATGCTGTTCACTATTCCACCTAGCTACACAGATCTCTTCCTAACAGGACTATATTTCAAGTATAAACTAGGATGACTTTATTAAAGGAAAATGCTGAACCCATTTTGCAAAAAGGATAAATAGAGAATGGGGAGATACCTTTTTTGCCTCAAAATTTTTTCATTTTATAAAAGGAATCATTTAATTATTATACTTTCACAGTGATCCTACATGTTTATTTACTGATCAGTAACTACCTGATAGAATAGTTTAAGGAACAAGAAACTTCAAGTGTTTGGGGCTATTCGTAATTGGAGACTAATTTAGAGGTGAAAATAAAGTATCTCCAAAATTATCTTCTAAATCCATGGAGTTGATACATTTATTTGTTAGAAGCTTTTTTTTTATTTTAAAATAATTTCTTAATTGACCAATCAAGACATCCTAATCTGGTCAAGTGATTCTCTCAATAATCAAAAGACTCCTACTCTTCTGGTGTAGGTACAGACATACATTTTAGGGAACTCATTATTCATCTCCTCTTGAACATCCCAAGACATCTCTAATTGGCAAATAGCTAATTAAGAGGGGACCATCAAACTTTCAGTCCTTCTCTACACTAATAGTTGTCATGTATACAGGAAAAGAATTTTTATCAGAGGTTTTAATGATGCTTTTTTTGTATGTCTCAATCATTTCCTCGTAATTCTCCAAACTTAAATCCCTTGTATAATAAAGAGTGCTAGATAAGCAGAATCAGTGGCAAAAAAATGGAATAATTTTTAAAAAATTCAATTTACCAGAAAGATGCACTCTGTTCAATATCAAGAGATATGAGGCACTATGTTTATAGATCACTTTACCGAAGGTAGCCTTTAAAGGAGTCAAAGGTTTTATGATAGAGGAAACTATAAAAGTCATAAGCCTTAAAGGGGCCTTGAGTTCATCTGAGTATCATCCTTGAAAATCCTAACTTCTAATCACTTAATTTTAAATTTTATCTTATATTTCCACTTTTAAAACAATAGCTACAAAAAAGACAATAGAGTTCCTTTTTGTCCGCTTATTTAGATGGTACTCAATAACCAAATAGTAATTTGCATGAGGTTAGATAGAGTTTTCAATTCTCAACAAGGGGAAATACATAGAACAAATATATTTTTTTATCCAATACAGTTAAAATAATAACTGTTTTTGACTTTATAAAGGGTTGTCAGAATAGGCAAGCAACTTACCATCACCTCAGAAGTTTCCCACAGGAGCTCAGCTTAAATATATTGCTTTGTATTAGTTTGTATGCACTAACTGAAGGGAAAAAAAGAAGCTTCAGGTACCTTGGCAGGCATGCCCGTCTCCTAAGAAGCCAGGCAAACAGGAACAGTGGTAGGAGGATCCTCCAGTGTACACACACTGTGCCCGCTGGGGGATGTCACAGTTGTGGAGACCAGTTGTACAGTAGTTGATAGGGCGATCATCGATAATAGCTACAAGACAGATTTATAGAAGGTTCTTAATCAAATTTCAATTTAAACAATAAACAACTCTATTTCCTATGGTAACGGTCAGTTTAATGTCAAGAATTTTTAAAAGAATCTACAATGATATTTTCTAGCCTACAGGCAGCAGAAGGGCCTCTGCTGTGAAGATTTGTTCAAGAGTCACAAAAGGGAACTACACTGGATTCAAATATGCTCACTTAGAGAAAGAAATAGAATTATAGTAATAGCATTTAAATAGCCCTTTGAAATTCACAAAGTATTTTAAAAGTATGATCTCATTTTATCTTCACTACCACCCCAGGAGATGATGCTATCATTATCTCCATTTTACAGAAGAGGAAGCTGAAGCAGACGAGAGGTTAAATGTCTTTCTGAGAGTTAAAGAACTAGTTAGTGTCGAGAACAGATGCTCTATCTGTTGTGCCATATAACTGCCTGTGCTTCCCTTGCTAGATCCCAGGAAAGATGTAGCAAGAAAGAGGAAGGTAAGAAGAAGCAGTGTGATACAATGAAAAGAGCTCTCTAGATCTGAAGTCAAAGAACTTAGGCTTGATGAGCTTAAAATCAAATAATTCTACTACTTACTACTTGTAAGACTTGGATAACTCATACATTGCAAAGTCTCAGCTTCCTCATTGGTAAAATGCAGATGTTTTATTACATGACCTTTAATGTCCCTTTCATCATTAAAGCTATAGTTCAGTGATAAAGAAGAAGAAAACGATAGGTCATTTTTGGCTTTGACATAAAAATAGAAGTGTAATTTGAAGATGAAAACAAAGGACCCTAAGCTTGGTGTTCTGTGATGTCTTGCAGCTCCAGATACCGTGTGATTCTGAAAGCTCCATTTGGCTTCTGTGGTCCCCATTATTGTCATTCAATCATTCATAGTGTCTGACTCCTTATGACCCCATGGACCAACTGTTATGCAGTTTTCTTGACAAGGATGCTAGAATCATTTGCCATTTCCATTTCTAATTTAATGCAGGTAGGGGCTGACTTCCCAGGAATCATACAGCTAGTAAGTGTCTGAAGTCAGATTTGAATTTTAATCTTTCTGACTCCAGGCCAATGCTCTTAGGACCAGCATAAGTTGCATAATTTTTTAAAATGGTATCAAAACTTGAGGGGTAACTATTATGCTATAAGAAATGAAGAAGGCAATGGTTTCAGAGAAACTTGGGAAGACTTTTATGAACTGATGCAAAATAAAGTCAACAGAAGCAGGAGAATAATTTATACAATAACAAAGATATTACAAAGACAACTGTGAAAGACTTAAGAACCCTAAACAACACAATAAGCATGCACAATTCCAAAAGACTCATGATGAAATGTGTTCCCCTTCTCCAGATGGAGAGGTAATGAACTCAGAGGTCAAATTAAAAAATTGTTCAAAGCATGGAGAATGTGAGAACTTTTCTTGCTTGACTATATATGTTTGTAATGAATATTTTTTCTTGCTTTCTGCAGGTATGTATATATGGAGCAGGGGATGGGGGAAGAGAACGTGGAGAAAGAGAATGCAGAACTGAAAGTAAATTTTAAAAAAAAAAAGAAAGAAAGAAAAAAAAACTTTGAAGCTAATACCAAAACTTTTTTTGTGATTCCTAAAGTAGGACTTTAATCCTCCTCTTCAATGAACAGGACCAAGCCACTTGAAACAAGATAAACAGAGATTAGATATACTTCCCTTTCTTTAGAAGCTTTATAAGACATAAACAAATGGATACTCATATCAAGGCCATTTGCAAAACAAGGGAGTTAAAGAATTTGGGAACCAAAAGCCAACCTATAATGTTCAGCAGCTTGGGTCTTCAAAGTGAGAGTGTGACCTAATTCCTTCGGAACTAAAAGAATACCATTACTGTAGCCACAGTGGGAATGCCTTTCTTCTGGCCCCTAAATTTACAAGCTTTAAATCTCTTAGGGATTGTCAGGAATTTGGTCTAGGCTCATTCTCTAAAATAAATCTATCATTGATCAACTTTGCCAAAGTAGTAAATTTACAAAGAGAAAAGGATTATGGGTCCTAGCTAAATAGGGACAGGGAGGGGAAAGGAATAAGCATTTATGTAACATCTATTACATGCCAGGCACTGCTGAGTGCTTAACAAATATTTCCTCATTTGATTCTCACAATAAGCCTGCCAGATAGGTGCTCTATATTTTATAGTCGAAGAAATGGAAGTAAACAAAGATTAAGCGACTTGGCCTGGGCTGGTAAGTGTCTGAGGATGGATTTGAACTCAGGTCTTCCTGACTTGAGGCCCAGGACTTGATCAATCACACCCACCTAGTGTTGTTATACAGTCTTTTCTAACTCTTTATGACCCCATTGAAGGATTTCTTGGTAGACACTGGAGCAGTTTGCCATTTCATTCTCTTATTTTGCTGATGAGGAAACTGAGGCAAACAGGGTTAAGTAGCTTGCCCAGGGTCACATAGCTAGTAAATGTCTGAGGCCAGCTTTAAATTCATGAAGATGAGTCTTTCTGACTTCAGACCCAGCACTCTATCCATTATACCACCTAGTTACCCTAACTACTGGCACTCCAGGCAAAAAGACTTTATCTAATCAGTTCAGAGGTAGAGCAGATCCTTTATGTCCTCTTTACTCATTATTCTATCACTACAATTTTTATTTCTCCTTTTCCTAGACTTGCTAAACAAAAATAAAGGGAATATTTTGAAAGAACTGGGGAGGGGGAGTGCTTGGGTAAAATAAACACATACATTTAGGGGTTTAGGATCAGAGATATGACTTCAATAATATAGGAAACTTCTTATGGAGAAATTACCTGTTCCAATAGAGGTCAGCACTTTCTCTGCAACTGACAGTCTTGACAATTTATTACCTAATGTACTAAGAGGGTAAATGATTTGCTTAAGATTATACAGCCAGTATTTGTCAAAAGTGGCCCATAAGCTTAGTTCTTCTTGACTCCAAGGCTGGCTCGCTTTTCACTCTGCCATCTGGCCTCTCATCTATAGACATAGCCAGTGACTATTGTGTAGATTAACTCCAGGAATATTCAAAGATGGAAATTTTTATACTCAAGGAAGTATCCGGTGAGATGGTCACTGGATGGTCATCATACACGGAATGGAGATATATGTGGTTAGCTTCCCTAGATGGACCACACAAATATGGATAAAGCCAGGATGTGGTAGATGCAGAGCTTGAAAAAAATCTTCACAGAATCCTAGAGTTTGAGAATTGGAAGAGACCTTGGTGACTATCTAGTCCAGTGATGGCGAACTTTTAGGGGCTGGGAGGAATGTGAGAAATGTCTTTGGGTGCCCATGAAGAAGGGAAGGGGAGCAGCCCAGTCTCACATCCCTTTGGCTTTCTAGTAACTAACTGTGAACTCTGTGCTGGGGTGATGACATGTGTGCCCACAGAGAGGGCTCTAAGTGCCCCCTTTAGCCCACATGCCATAAGTTTGCCACCACAGATCTAGTCCAACCCATTAATGAAAGGAATTCCTACTAGAATATACCCAACAAGTATTCATCCAGTCTCTGTTAAAGATCTCCAAAGAAAAGGAACCTATCGCCTTTTAGGTAATCTATTGTGCTTTTGGACAGTATTAATTTGTATATGGATTTTCCTGACATTAAACCTAAATTAGTCTTTTTTAAACTTCTGCCCTCTGTTCTAGGTTCTATTCTTTGATCAAATAGAACAAGTATAAGATCTCTTTCAAAACAAATCTTCAAATACTTGAAGCAGCTATCTCTTCCCTCTGAGTTTTCATTTCTCCAGATAAAATCCTTAATTTCATCAACATAACTTTATATGATGTGTACTCAAGACCGTTCACCACCTTGGTTGCCTCAGTATAGATCCTCTAGAGCTAAACATCTCTCTTAAACTACAGTGTTCATAAATGAATACAATACTCATGCACTGAAGAAAAAGAAAAAATGCATTGACTTGGGAAAATCTAAGCCAGATTCTATTAAACTGGAACCCTCCATGAGGTCAGGGACTATGTCTTAAATACTCCAGAAGTTAAAAGTCCTCTATATACAATGGACGTTTAGTACATAATTGTTAAATAAATGAATTTATTTCTCCCTATGATTCTACCAAATCCCAGTCCCATTTTACTTTGCTCTCCTAAATTCCTACTGTTTCTCTCTTTCCCTTCAGGAGAAGAAAAAAAATTGAGAAAGTAAAAGAAGGAATCAGAGAGAGAAGATGGAGAATTTCTAAAAGAGGAAGAGAGCTAGAAAGAAGGAGAAAAGAGTGAAGAGAGGAATGGGGTCAAAACAAGGATGGGGAGAGAGAAAGAGAAGAAATACAAAGCAAGAAAAAGGAGGACCAGGAAGGATGATGATCACTGACAAAGAAGGGTGGAATCCAGAAAAATAAACCTAATTTTTAAAATATGGAAATAAAATTAATTAGGAGTGCATATACCATATGTTCTAATAAAGTAAAATGTTGAAAGTAAAATAATATTTTTTCATGGTAGATAGGCTTTTTATTTGGGTAGAAAGAATGGTTATTATTTTAAACATGAATCTTGGCTTACTGAAACTTTTTTAGGGCCAAAAAGTGAAAATACATGGGTACTGACGTTGCAACAGGGTGGGAAGCATGAAGCAAACTTTAATCTATTTCATCACCACTATAGCTAAGGCTAGCCTAATTCCTATCCTCCCTCCCTCCAATCACATTATGCAACTGATGTTCTCAAAGGAACCATAATAGTTCAGAGCTCTGCCAAAAGCAGTTACTTTTATTAATAGAAAAAAAGAAGCACGAAAGGTGTACAGTAGATAGAATATATATATATGTATGCATGTACACACACACATAGAGAAAGCATGTTGTACACATACATGAAGCCCTAAGTCCTGGAGAGGTAAACACAATCACCATTGGAATTAACAGAAGGCATGTCTGACTTCCTTAACCCCTGATTGCTCACTTCTTCCCCCCTTCCCCAGCTCTAACCCATCTTTTCTGACCACAAGTGAGAACATTCCTAGCCAAAGCTTGCAACTCAACATGAACAATTTCATCAATTAAATGAGGGAGAAGTAAAATTTGTGATAAATTACCTTAAAAGAGTTTCAAATAACCCTGGTTTTATAGCACCACCCTTCTTCTTAAAGGGTTTTCTAAAAATGGATGATTTTCTGGGAATTAGGAATAAGAGAAGTTAGGGCCCTAATGGTTTCTATTCATTTTTTAAAATTAAAGGACTTGTTGGAATAGATGGTACATAAATCACTGGATTCAACCACTGAGATGATACAATATATTTTTTTCTTCACAGATCTCAGAAAAGATTGCATACAGCATCCCAGCACTGATCTTTATTTATGATATGTGGTATAGCAGAAAGAATGCTGGGCTTGCCATTAGGAAAGACATAGGCTTGAATTCCACCTGAGACATTCCTTAGCTGCAAGTAACTTAGCTCAAGACCCTGGAAATCACTTAACCCTTTCTGAGCCTTAGCTTTTTTATCTATAATACAGGAATAATAATAGCATATAATTCCCAGGGATGGTATGAAGATCAAATAAGATCATGAAAAGAAAATATCTTGCAAACCTTAAGGTCTATGTAAATAAATGTAAGCTGCCGGTGTAGCTATTATTATATTAGTGGTAAAAGAACATTATTTTACCAGAGGAAATTAAATATCATCTTAAGTGAATGAAGGGTAGGATCAGACTCAGAAATCAAACTGAGGCAACAAATTCTTTGAGGTCTTTGCTATATACAGCATAACCCTGGCCACAGTATCCACCTAATATAGATAGAATATACTATCATCACACAAAGGGAATTTTCTCACTTAACTTAGGTTTAAGTTTAACTAAACTATGGAGGAAGAAACCAAGAATCGATCAATTTTTTAAATACAAAAATGAAAATTCACCAAGACTAAAAATCTAAATTTTCTCAAAGGATACAGAACAGAGGAAAGGGCAGGACCTAGAAGCACAGATGTTTGGGTCTTGCTCAAAATGAGAACTGCCTGTTCCTTCCCGCCCCTGTGAAACCATCTCACCTCGGGACCTCAGCAAAACTTCATCCAGGGCTCCAAGATAGAACAAACATAAAGCATATCCGGGTTGCCAAACAGTGGGGAAAAGGACAAAGAGATGGTTCATGGATAGCATAAAAGGCTGAACTGTTTTAAATTTGGGAAGAAATGCTGAGCTCAGATGTCATGTTCAGCACCCTTCCCCCTTTAGAGTGGAGAGCTCCAACAATCTTTGAACAAAAAATTCTTGGAACTAGCTAGACAAAGTATACCCATAGGAATGAAGTAGAAATTTTGAAATAGTCTGGGCTCTCCTCCATATCTCTCCCCTTCATCATCACCATCTAAAAACATAATTAGACATATAACAAATAACCAGAACCCAGCCCATTTCCTTCAACAACATTACAGAGACTATGCTGGTGTGTGCTGTTTGAAAAACAACACAAAAAACCATAAAGGGAAGAGAATACATGAAATTCTTAGAGTCTCTCCCAGATCACTTACCCACACACAGGCCCTCATCAGAAAACTGATAGCCCTCAATACACTCGCAGCGGAAGGTTCCTGGGTGGTTATTGCAGACAGCATTGCTTCCACAGGCTGTTGGCTGTTCTGAGCATTCATCAATATCTAAAATAGATAAGAAGTTAGATTTCATTTCCTTGACCAGTCTTGTGACGTTATCAATTGTTATAATTATGGGAGGTCAATATAAGGAACTCTTCAAGGATAGAATCTTTCTCTACCAATGAAGATCTGAGAGAGGGAAGAGGACAGAGGGTGGAAACTTGAAATTTTTAAAAACATTAGCTAAAAATTATTTCACCCTAAATGTATATTTTTAAAGATTTGCCTGGGTCAGGAAGAGTTTCAGAAAGTTGCCCATGTAAAGAATTGGAAACTGCAGGGATGCCTATTAATTAGGGGATTATGACTGAATGATATTATGCTATAAGAAATGGCAAGTGATGCACTTTCAGAAAAACTTAGAAAGACTTTTATGAACTGATGCAAAGTGAAGTAAACAGAATCAGAACATTTTTTGTACACAGTAATAGCAATATTGTACAATGATGAACTACAAATGACTTAGGTGTTCTCAATAATACAATGATCCAAGATAATTCACATGATGAAAAATACTATCTATCTCCAGAGAAGGAACTGATGGAGTCTAAATACAAACTGAAGGATACTTTTAAAAACTTATTTTATTTTTCTTGTTTTTTAAATTGTTTTTTTGCTCTATGTTTTCTTTTACAACATGGCTAATATAGAAATATGCTTTACATGACCGCACATTTATAATCTATGTCTGCTTATTGTCTTGGCAGGGAAGGAGGGTGGATACTCAAAATTTTTAAAAAAAGAAGCTAAAAATTATTTTTACATGTAATTTGAAAGACTGTTCTACTCTTTTCATATTGTGGTTATTATTGCTAATCATGATATAGTAATAATATCACAGCTTTAGAGCTAAAAGTCTTCAGATGTCATCTATTCTAAATTCATTTTATAGATAAAGAAACTTAAGCCGAGACAGGGTAAATTATTTAGCTAAGGGGACACAGGTAGTAAGGAGCAGAGGGAAGATTTGATCACAAGTTCTTGGGCTACAAACCTAACATTTCCTCATTGGCCCCAGACTTTCTCTTCCATCAAAGTTCTCCTCTGATGCAAAAGTCTTTGCAATATTTTTTGCTGCATCAGTCCTTCAAAGTATTTCACGCTGAGGCAAACGCTCAAGCCAAATGGCTTTACTCTGTTAGATACACAGTGAGAACTTGAATCCTGTGAAATACTTAAAATACACAACCTCAGACAAAAGGAATGTGTTATGCATAGTTGGAGGGTCACGAAACAAAGCTGCTCCAAAAAACATAAGTCCCAACTGCAAGCTCAATCTCAACAATCAAGTTCCACAAATGTGGATTTCATAACCAAGTCTAGGGCACCAGCTGCTGGCTCCACTGCTAAGGGCTGGGGTTGGAATTCATTTCAGATTTCTACTTTCTGGGCTTTTAAAGCCTGGAGAAAATTCCAGATCCAGATGTTTCTGGATTCTTTGAATAGAATATAGTACAAAATAGAGGGAGATGTCTTCAAATCTTGATTCTGCCATCTGAATAAATTTGGGAAAGTCACTCAATCAATCTCTAGTCTTAGTTTGCACCCCTTTTTAAAAAATGGGGATAAAATAAGGCAACTAGGTGATGCAATAGCTAGTGAACTGGACCTGGAATCAAGAATACCCAAATTTAAATTCAGCCTCAGATGCTTACTATCTATATGACCCCAGGCAAGTCACTTAAACCACTGTCTGCCTCAGCTTCCTCATATGTAAAATGGAAATAATAATAATACTAGCACATACCCAGGGTTGGTGTGAAGACAAAATGAGATAAAATTTGTAAAGTGCTTTGCAAACCTTAAAGCACTGTACAGTAACACCCATTATTTGTCTTACCTACTTCACAGGGTATGTAAACATTCCCTGCACATTCCCACCTTCAACATTTTGCTCATTCTATTCCCTATTCCTGGAATGCCTTACTTCTTCATGTTTGTCTATTGAATTATTCTCTATCTATTCTCTCCTTGAGCCTCATATAGCATTTCATTTTGCACCTAATTGCACTTACAATTATTATATGCAACAATTTATTTGTGTTTATGACTTATCCCCCTAAGCTTTCAGGTTCTCAAAAGTTCAGTCCATATCTTATTTTCGTTTCTTCTTTTGTAGCAAACACAATATTCTGCATGTCAACAGTATTTAATCAATATTTGTTAAATTAAACTGAAGAAGGCACAATAATCTTAGGAGTCCAGTATGAAACATTCCTTTCATTCTGAAAGTTCTTCCAAATGTTTCAGTATTGATATATCCATGTAATTTCATTTCTATAGTCCCTGCTGCCAGTAGTCCAGATCAAAACTCATCTACCTCTTCTTATCCTCTATGACTCGTGTTGATGTCTTATCTTCTAAATGATTTGACATTGAATGAATAAATACCAATCAAGAATGTCTATCAATTATCTGTCCTTCTCACTATATGGCCAAGCCATTTCCTTTTCTGATTCTACATTTTTGTGATAATCTCCTTCCAACTTCTACAGTATAACTCTTAAAATTTTAATTTTGTTGTTCAGATAGGAAGTATTTTTTTATAGTACCTCACTAGACACAATTTAAAAGAAAAGACTTTTAACAGATATCCATAATCAAGCAAAACAGTTTCTGCATTGGTCACATAAAAAATGTATGTCTGATTCTTTTTTTGCACTTGAGCCCATCACCTGTTTGTCAGAAGGTAGGTAGCATGCAACATCATTGGTCTTCATGCTAGACATTAAGTTGATTAAATTCTCAAGTTCTTCAATGTTATTTGTCTTTACAGTGTTGTTGTTCTTATATAAACTGTTCTGGTTCTGCTTACTTCACTATACCTCATTTCATTCAAGTCTTCTCAGGTTTCTCTGAAACCATCCCTTTTTATCATTTCTTGTGGCATAATAATATTCTATTTAATGGCCATAATTTTTTTCAGGAATTCTACAATTGATGGCTTTTAGTTTTCAAGTATTTTATACCCTCTGTAGTTATTTTAAAAGGAATTTGTTTCTATAATTTCTTGCTAGGTTTTTTATTGGTAATTTAAAAGAAATGTTGAGGATTATGTGCATATACCTTACATCCAATTATGAAGTTATTGTTTCAATTAAATTTTAGATGCTTCTCTAGAGTTTTCTAAGTAACCATCTCATCATTTGCAAAATACCATACTTCGGTTTCCTTTTTTCCTATATTTATTACTTTTTCTTACTATAAATATAGCTAGCATTTGTAGCACTAGTAGTGACAATGGTCATCCTTATTTTGTGTTCAGATGTTTCAGTTGTGTCCAACTCTTCATAATCCCATTTGGGGTTTACTTGGCAAAGATAAGTGGACTGTCTTACCATTTCCTCCTCCAGCTCATTTTACAGATGAGGAAGTGAAACTAAACAGGGTTAAATGGCACGTCCAGGGCCACACAGCTAGTAAGAGTCTTAAATATCTGAGGCCAGATTTGAACTTGGGAAGTCTCATCTTGACTTTAGGCCTGGCCCTCTATCCACTGCACCATCCTTGTTTTAACCCTGATCTTATTGGAAGACCTCAAGTTTAATCCTATGACCTATAATTCTGGTTTTTGGTTTCAAATAAAATACTGCTTATCATATTAAGAAAAATTCATTTATTTTCCACATTTTTAAGCATTTTTAATAGAAATTAGTGTATTTTGGCAAATATTTCTATATTTATTGATATAATCATATGGATTTTTCTTATTAGTTTAGCATAATATTATGCATAGGGCTTTCATAATATTGAGCCAATCCTGCACTCCTGACAGAAATCTAACCTGGGTACTGCATATAATCCTTGTGATAGGTTGCCATAATCACTTCACTAATATCTTATTTACATTTTCTTTGCATTATTGTTCATTAGGGAAATTGGGATATAATTTACTTTCTTCTGGATCTCCCTACTTTAGGTTTTAAGAATATATTTGTATCAGAGAAGGAATTACTCAGAGTGACGGAACTACGGGCTTCCCTTTAGTCTGATCTCCCTGGCTGAGTCACATAGCTACCGTCATCAATCAGAGTAAAGGCTAAATCTTCAGCCTCATTACAAGATCAGTGCCATAGGGCTGCTGCTTGTTTCTATCCCTGCTTCTTGAGCTGTACACAGACCATGACAGAGGTTTGAGCTGGATTTCCTAGAGAAGTGACTATTTCTTTCCCTGGAACACAGCAGAACAGCTTTGTACCAAAGCACAGCCTTCCTCCTAATTCTGCCTGGATTAGTACTACATAGATGAAGGCTGGCTCTTATTCCTGCTCCCTACAGAAAGGTCCAATCTTTGCTGGTTCCACAGCCACTTCTTGCCCTGGAAAATAGCCATAGGTCATCGCTGTGCTAAGCCACAGATCTTCTCCAAGACTATGCTAGATCCACAGTCCAAGTCTGGTGCCAGAGAGACATAGCTACTATCTGGCTTCTGTTTCTGTTCCCTGGGCTGGAAAAAAAAATGATTCATCATGTTTTCTCCTTGGAATTCTGTACTACTTGATCTGGTGTTCTTCTTAAATATTAATTACCCTTATTTTAAGGTAACATTTCCCTCTACCAATCTCAATGCATTTTTAAAAATAAATTTAGTATTTTAAAAAATACTAAGCACCATGGATGGAATTTGGGTTCTGTTCATTGTTCTGCTATCTGATGTGGTTTTGTGGGGGAGGTTGGTATTTCATTTACACTGATTAAACTTCTTTAGTAAATGGTGAGTCTGTTTTAATATCTTTTAAAATCCTTTCTCCATTTCCCACTTTTCACTATCAGCACCTTGTTCAAATAGGTTGGGTTGAATTTGTCTCAATTTCGCACTGTGCATTCTCACCTAGACTGATCCTTAAAAAGCAGACTTAGTTTATTGCCAAAGCTTATAGTCCATTGATACAGAATCACCATGCCATGAAGTATTGGAAAAGTCTAATTAAAATTTAACCCTTTTCAGGTTGTCAGCATTTTTTATTTATGCCTCAGGGTAGACAGAGAAGATATAACTTTCTCTTATATATTAGTATATATACTTAAAGACCATAAAATTAAGTTCCCAGTCATCCTTCCTCCCAAGGCTATTTTTCTCCCTGTTCATCTTGAACCTTCCATTTTGTGACCTTCCTTCATTCCCTTCTCTTTTTGCATATAATCAACCTTCTATTGCTCTCTCACCATGAAACTTCCCTTACCACATAGGGCCTCCTCATCCTATAACATCCTACTAACCCTGAGTCCTACTCATTCTAGAATGACCAACTCCCTTCTCCCATTGGTTGACTTTCTTCTGGAGTCTCCATTTGGTGAAGGGGCTAAGACCAGCCTGCCTTCATCCCTTCCTGGCCTTTTCTTAATTTTCTAAACTTCAAAATCATGCCCCTAACATCAGGTACTCTCATTTCCCACTCCTCTCTACCTATCCTCACCATTTCTGTGTCTTCCCCCATTAAAATGTTGTTTTTTTGAAGACATAGACTGTCCTTTTTTTTTGTTTTTGAATCCCTAGTGTTTAGCACAGTGTCTGACAAGTAGTATGCACTTAGTAAATGTCTATTCCTTTCTTCCTTGTCATAGTTATCACTCTCCAACCTGCAGTAAAATCCTATATATTTAGACATATAATTAGAGGAACCTAATTGGTAAAATGCAAAGGACGCTGTGCCCAGTCAGGAAGATCCGAGTTCAAATTTGGCCTCAGGCACTCATGAGGTCTGGGATTTGGGGTGAATTCTATTATTATTAATGTTTTTATTTCTACTTTGATATGTTTGCTTTTTCCTATATTTTATCAATTATATATTTATCTTTTTTTGCCCTTCTATGAAATTATAAATTGCTTTAAGACTGAGGCTCAATCTTAAAAAAAATATACCAACTATGCCATATAATTGTCCAATGCCATATACTCTGTAATTACTGTTTATTTGCAAAGTACTGAGGAGAATTAATTTTAATTCTGTGTTAGTTTAATATTGTATTAATATCAGTTTGGACTATTTCACTCTCTGTCTAAAGAACATCCTGATAATACAAACCTCTCCCTCCCAGGTCCCAGATAGTCCTAGGAACACCTTACATTTCCAGTCTTACAGAATTTTTGCTCTTCTTAATCAGTTTGGGTTGGGCTCCACTCTGGGAATCTGAGTTCTGTTTGTCCTATAAAGGGAACTAATATTGGCTAGTTGAGGCTACTAAAAGTAACCTGAGCACCCTTGTCTCTTAATTAAAAGTTGAGGCACTTTGGATCATAAAGGTAAAAGTGACCAGAATGGAGAGTTTTCTTGCTTAGATGACCGCAGGCAGCTAGAATCTCATGACCAGGCCTTATTCCTCATATGAATTGCCCCCTCCATTTCTCCTTCTGAGCCCCTACAAATCTTTCTGTCAATTTTCTCAGTGGGCAACCAATTACACAGGTGCATGGCCATGCCCCGGGCTCATTTAACCCACTTAAATTCTCAGTTAAAGACTTTTTTCTATATATATGTTTGATTTATTTCAGAACTTGATTTCATATCCATTCTGAGGAATTCCTACTTCTAAAGAAGCATATGGATGAATTCTGTTAAGTACCAGAACACCTTCTGCTGGCATGATTAAAATTATTAGGAAAATTATACTATAGAATGCCCATTTTAAGATTGATCAAAGAAAGACCCACTTTGGTCATCAGATTTTATATTAGATCATAGCTGCTAGCATAGAATAAAATGGGCACATCCAGTTGGAAAGGGAAGGCTTAATTTACTTTCAGTGCTGTTTCCCCCATTCTCCTGGGTACTTCCCACGTTGGAATAATACATGAAGTGATCTGTTTAATGCAATTTCAGATTAAAGGGCTATTGACATAGGGCAATGACACTAGTAGCCCAGAACAATGAGTAGCTTGAATAAGAAAATGCCTACATTCCACAATGTTAATAAGCCAGAATGAGAAAATAATGGCAGAACAAAAAGCAAACTATGCTCATGCCTTCCTAGATAATAGCTTCAAAAAATTTTTTTCAAGATGGTTACTGGAGAAAATAAGACTTTTAAAAAAATTAGGATAATTGGCAATCACTTGCATATTGATTTAACAAGGCAAGGACTTTCCGACTTAAAAATCAAGTTATCTGTAAGTTAAGACATCAAAAGTTGATGAAACTCAAAAAGCTACAGTCTAGGAACTATAGTTTTAGTTTATGCTGTGTGATATTAACTTATAGTTTGGTTCTTTCAAGGCAAAATCATCTGGGAGAATAGCAAAATACATCTGAGTTTAGTTTACGGAGAGTAAATAGGGAGTTAATGGGCTAGATAAAATGTGCCCCCCTAGAAGAGATGTCAGCAATTTCCATAATCCTTTACCTTGTTTATTTATTCATGTTGGATGGCTATAGTTCCATCAACCATACTTCAACTAATATTCATCAAACTTAGTGCTGGTATCTGATGTAAAAGTCAATCAGTAAAGTCTAGCATGGGTCAGCATGGTACAGTGCAAAGAGCACCAACTCTGGAGTCAAAGAACCTACATTCAAATCCTATCTCTGATACTTACTCCCTCTGTGCACTAGATCATGCCAATGAACATCCCTGGGTCTCAGTGCTCTCATTTATAAAATGAAGGGACTAGTCTAGATAACAATATAAGTGGGACATTTAGATTCAGAGATTTACAACTATAAGATATTCATATGCATTTTGTGAAATTAATTCACTCACCACTGTCAAATCCATATTATGGTTTTATTTGTTTTGAATTTATCTAGCTTTCTTTTTTGTGCAAACACTATACTAGGCACATTATCAGAGATGGCTATCAAATTTTGAACCACACAAGTTTAGAGATTCTTCAGGTATTTTTCCCATTCATATATTGAGTTAAGAACACTAGAGGATGTCTAAGAAGGGCTGAGAAGATTGCAACATTCTTGTAGATGTCTACAGTTGTTAGCTATCCTCTTTTGGTTTGACTCTGATTATTATTCAGTGGTGAATTTTTAAAAATTCTGTCTCTTGAGGGCTATAATAGAGGGGGAGAGAGAGAGAGAGACAGACAGAGAGAGAGAGACAGAGAGAGAGACAGAGAGAGAGAGAGAGAGAGAGAGAGAGAGAGAGAGAAACT